>NC_091308.1:4966063-5256063 GCF_038502225.1 Cherax quadricarinatus
AGGTTGCTATCCCAGATTGCCGGTTTACTGGCATGAAGGGTAGGGTATGGCACGGGTTCCATGCTGCATCTGCGCTACTAGCGGTGTCGAGTCCTCTTG
Organism: Cherax quadricarinatus; assembly: GCF_038502225.1. Classification (NCBI taxonomy): domain Eukaryota; kingdom Metazoa; phylum Arthropoda; class Malacostraca; order Decapoda; family Parastacidae; genus Cherax; species Cherax quadricarinatus. Next base: position 4,966,163 of record NC_091308.1, read on the forward strand.
GGCGCGGAGGGAGATTTCCGGCCCTTTCATTCCTCCTGGGAACTATTCCTCCCCGCTCCCCCCTTTTTTTATTCTTTTTTTTATTTTTATTTTCTTTTCTTCTTTCTTTTTTTTTCTTAAAAACAAAAAGCAAAGGAGTAACCTAACCATGGCAGCCCTAGTCCATGAAACCACTACCCCCGGGCCCCTTCTTGATACCGCACCCCATTCTGACCCTGCCTTGTGTTTAGACCACTCTTCGGACACTCCTGATGCCCCTGTACCTCTTGCTGGTGCTGTTTCCTCACCCGCTTCAGGTACCGGGGCTTCGACTGACTCCCTCGATTTGTCTGAACTCCGCTCTCCTTTGACTATGCTTCCGGCTTCTCCCTCTACGGTACGGCAATTTTCGAATCGCCCACCCATTTCATGCCGGACCAACTCCGGTCCTACTCCTAAACGCCAACGTCAATCTCCTGATGATGCTCCGTCGTTACCTTCCCATTCTACTCGGAAACGACCGACACGTCAAGCACTCCCTCTCCACGCTCAGTTTCGGACCACACAATGGACTAAATTCTTTACTTTAAGACCAACTACTTCTTCTGCCTACCTTTCTGACCATAGTATTGCCAAAGCGCTCCTGCGTCATGTTGGCAGAGATATTTCATTTCACGCTCTCAAGAGCGGTACGCGCATCGTCACTGTCCAGAATGCTACCCAAGCTCATGATCTTTCTCTCCTTTCGAATATCGATACTACTCCTATCACTATTGAAAAACATCTTTCTCTCAATTCTTGTAGTGGTACTGTCATTCTGCCCCATACCATAGTCCAACAGAATTTCCAGTCATGTGGCAATGACATTTTTGAACAGCTGGAACTCCAGGATCTCCCAATCCTCAAAGTAGACACTTATGTCCTTCCTGCCCGGGGGCGGAGACGTTACCCTTGCAATGTGGCTCGTTTAACTTTTGACAGCCGAGAACTCCCGTCCTCTGTATATGTCGCGGGACATCGGTTACAAGTTCGAAAGGTGATACCTACACCGCAACAATGTAGAAATTGCTGGCGTTTTGGTCACCCAGCGAAATATTGCAGATCTATGGCCGAATGCCCAGTCTGTGGTGCCGACGACCATTCTAATACATCTTGCAGTCAACCTCCATCTTGCCTTAATTGTAATGAAGCTCACCCTTCGTACTCCCGCCGTTGCCAGGTCTACTTAAATGAACGTGAAATCCGTTGCCTCAAAGAGGCAGAAGGTCTCCCTTATGCTATGGCAGTTACTCATCTCCGCCTCCAAGGGAGACTACCCCGTGTTTCTTATTCTCGTGTTTCCAAACGTCCCCCCACTTCTGGGGTCCCATCTTCTGCAGCCTCCTCTGTTGTTACCCCTCCCATAGCCACTACGGCATCTAATCCTTTTGCTGTCCTTGGCTCTGACGTCCCGACTACAACTCAGTCTGTTCTCACATCTTCGCGTCCTTCCTCACAAGCCCCAGTATCGACAAGACCTCGTACGACACCTAATACCAATCGCCCCTCTACTCAGAAGTCCAAAAAATCCACATTGCTCAAATCTTCTTTGCCCCTTCCTTCCCTTCTTCCACCTCCACACTTTACCTTTCCAGTCTCTGTACCTAGTTCTTCCCCTCTCTCTGGCTCTATTACAAGTGTGGAGATTCACCCTCCTCCTCGTACTATGCCTTCCACCCCCGTCCCCTCCCAAGTTTCTCCCTCTTCTGTCACCTCCCAGGTTTCTACCTCTTCTGTCCCCCCCCACACTTCATCTCCAGTCCCTTACACTTTTCCCTCCCCCTCTACTTTGGTACAGTCCATTACTGTCCCAATCTTTACTCACCCTCCTCCTCCTATCTCCAATATGGTTTCCCATACATCTTTGAATTCAGAAACACTTGAAGCCATTTCAGAATATATTGCAGAGACTAAACCTTCAATGGACACTGATTCACTTCCTGTTCCTTCTCTTCCCTCTCCTCCATCTTCACAACCCCATTCTTCGCAACGCTCCGTTCCTTCGCTACTTGAACATCTTCCAATGCCACCACACGTTGACTTTTCTAACCCCTCTAGTCCGTAGGTGCCTTTACCTACAGATTCCTGATATTTTCTTCATCGCCAATCATGGCCTACTTACAGTGGAATATCCGCGGCCTCAGGGGTAATTGGGGTGAGCTTCAGATGTTGCTTTCCAGGTTTTCCCCTGTTGGTGCTTGCTTACAAGAACCAAAATTACACTCGGCTGTTTTCTAACCTATCTCAGGCTATAATTTATTGTATTCTTCGGATCCTTTCTCAGATGGGACCTTTAATGAAAGTGCCCTTCTTCTACGCAATGATATTCCGTACTGTCAACTATTTGTCCATACCTCGCTGCATTACACTGCAGCCCGTATCCACTTGAATAAGTGGTTTACAATATGTTCTTTATATCTCTCTCCTTCTCGAGCATTTTCTATCCCAGACTTTGCCTTTCTTGTTTCATCCTTACCACCACCACTTCTGTTACTTGGTGATTTTAATGCCCACCATTTCCTCTGGGGGGGGTCTCATTGTGACTCACGTGGCATTCAGTTGGAGGCTTTTCTTGCCTCTCACCCCCTCCATGTTTTAAATACGGGTACTCCCACCCATTTTGATCCTCGTACTCATACTCTCTCTTGCATCGATCTATCAGTCTGCTCTTCCTCCACTGCACTAGACTTCACCTGGTCTGTTCTACCAGACTTACATGACAGCGATCATTTTCCGATCATTCTTACTTCTCCTTCCTATTCACCACCTTTCCGTAGCCCTCGCTGGCAATTTGATCGGGCAAATTGGGATCTTTACTCACACCTCACTGCTTTTAGTGAGGTTCCTTCTTCATCCTCCATTGATGAGCTCCTACACATCTTCTCGACATCAGTTTATACCGCAGCTTCTCATTCTATACCCCAAACCTCAGGCAGGCATTCTCAGAAGTGCGTGCCTTGGTGGTCTCCTGCTTGTGCTCGTGCAGTACGTTTGAAACGTGCTGCATGGGGCAGGTACCGGTACAATAGAACCGCTGAGAGACTTGTTGATTTTAAGCAGAAGCGTGCGATCGCTCGCCGTGTCATCCGTGAAGCTAAACGCACTTGTTGGCGAGACTATGTTTCCACCATCACCTCTGGTTCTTCTATGAGTGCAGTTTGGAAAAAAGTGCGGAAATTGAGTGGTAAATACTCTCCTGACCCGGCTCCTGTTCTACGGGTCACTGGTGTTGATATAGCAAACCCTCTCGACGTTGCCATTGAACTTGGCACACATCTGGTTCGTATTTCCCGAGGGCTCCATCTATGCCCCTCGTTTCTTTCCTCAAAGTCTGCCAGAGAGATAGTACCCTTGGACTTTTCTTCTCTCGGAGAAGAACAGTATAATGTGCCTTTTACACTTCAAGAACTGGAGGCAACGCTCTCAGCTTGCCGATCATCGGCAGCTGGGCCTGATGACATTCATATTCGTATGTTACAACATTTACATCGGTCAGCCCTTGTAGTCCTCTTACACCTCTTCAATCTTATTTGGGCACAAGGAGTTCTTCCCCAGCTGTGGAAATCTGCCATTGTTCTCCCTTTCCGCAAACCGGGTACTACAGGACATGATGCCTCCCACTATCGCCCCATCGCTCTTACAAGTGCAGTTTGCAAAGTGATGGAACGCCTCGTAAATCGACGTTTAATGTGGTATTTAGAGACTCACAACAGTCTCTCCGCTAGTCAATATGGCTTTCGTAAGGGTCGTTCTACCATAGACCCCTTACTACGCTTGGATACGTATGTTCGTAATGCCTTTGCGAATAATCACTCAGTTATTGCCATATTTTTTGACCTTGAGAAGGCATATGACACAACTTGGAGGTATAATATTTTGGCCCAGGCCCATTCCTTAGGCCTCCGAGGCAATCTACCATCCTTCCTTAAGAACTTTTTAACTGACAGACATTTCCGTGTTCGAGTCAATAATGTTCTTTCCCCGGACTTCGTCCAAGCTGAAGGTGTCCCTCAGGGATGTGTTCTAAGCACAACACTTTTTCTCCTTGCTATAAATGATTTGGCCTCTGTTCTTCCACCCAATATTTGGTCATCACTCTATGTTGATGACTTCGCTATTGCTTGTGCAGGCGCTGACTGTCACCTTATTGCAGTTTCTCTCCAGCATGCGGTCGACCGTGTTTCCACTTGGGCCACCACACATGGGTTTAAATTTTCAAGTACCAAAACTCACCAAATTACTTTCACTAGACGCTCTGTTATCTCCGATCATCCTTTGTATCTCTATGGCTCCCGTATCCCCGAACGTGATACAGTCAGGTTTCTAGGCCTTCTCTTTGACCGTCGGTTAACCTGGAAACCTCACATTACCTCTCTGAAGGCAACTTGTCACAGCCGGCTAAACCTTCTTAAAACCCTTGCTCATCTTTCCTGGGGAGCTGATCGTCGAACTCTGCTTCGCCTACATTCAGCCCTCGTTTTATCGAAACTCGATTATGGTGACCAGATTTATTCCGCGGCCTCTCCTGCTACTCTCTCTAGCCTTAACTCTATCCATCACCAAGGCTTACGTTTGTGCCTTGGTGCTTTTCGCTCTTCCCCTGTTGAGAGCCTCTATACAGAAGCAAATGTTCCATCCTTGTCTGATCGCCGTGATGCCCATTGCCTTCGTTACTATGTACGCTCTCACGATCTACACAATCCTTCCATTTATAGAATGGTCACCGATATTAGTAGACATTCTTTATTCGTTCGCCGCCCCTGTTTGCTCCGTCCCTTTTCTCTTCGCCTACTTTCACTCTTGTCTTCCCTTCAGTTACCACCTTTATATGTTCATGTAGCATCTCACTTTTCCCTACCCCCCTGGGAAGTTCCAGCTGTTCAGGTCTGTTCTTTCTCACTCCCTTGCTCGAAAGCTCAACTGCCTACGGTGGCTTCCCGCTCTCTTTTTCTTGATCACTTCCACTCCCATTCTCATGCCACCGCTGTGTACACAGATGGCTCTAAGTCTTCAGACAGCGTCGGATTAGCAGCAGTGTTTCCGGACAGCGTCGTACGAGGGCATTTACTATCTTCAGCTAGCATTTTTACTGCTGAACTGTATGCCATTCTTGCAGCACTTATTCGTATCGCATCTATGCCTGTGTCATCATTTGTAGTAGTCTCAGACTCCCTTAGTGCTCTACAGGCTATACGAAAATTTGATACATCTCATCCCCTAGTTCTCCGTATCCAACTTTGGCTACGCCGTATCTCTACCAAACATAAAGATATTGTTTTTTGTTGGGTCCCTGGTCATGTCGACGTACAGGGCAATGAACAGGCAGACACTGCTGCGCGGTCAGCAGTATATGACCTACCAATTTCCTATCGAGGTGTTCCATTTCTGGACTATTTTGCTGCAATAGCTACCCACCTTCGCACCCGTTGGCAACAACGTTGGTCAACTCTGCTCGGTAACAAACTTCATTCTATTAAACCGAGCATAGGTTACTGGCCGTCTTCTTGTCATCAGTGCCGAGGTTGGGAGACCACTCTCTCCCGCCTTCGCATTGGCCACACTCATCTTACTCATGGGTATCTCATGGAGAGGCACCCTGTTCCTCTCTGTGAGCAGTGTCAAGTTCCAGTATCGATTAGCCACATTCTGTTAGACTGCCCTCTCTATCAACGAGCACGCAGAATTTACCTCCAACGTCGTCTTCGTTCTCCTACTCTCTCTTTACCTTCCCTTCTTGCTGATGGACCCTCCTTTAATCCTGACTCTCTCATTGACTTCTTGACAACGACTGATTTACTCCACAAACTCTGATGATACTTTTCGCACTCCCCTCAGCCCTTTCTGGTTCAGTCTCTTGCTGCCCTTTACCCTTTCACCATCCACTGCCCCGCTGTTATCCGTAACCTGTTGCTCATCCATCTCCCTTTTGCCACCTGATGCCCTCGCTTCCTTCCTGCCCTGCAGCGCTGTATAGTCCTTGTGGCTTAGCGCTTCTTTTTGATTATAATAATAATAATAATAATAATTTTTTAATGGGATACCAAATTTATAAAAAACTAGAGCAAGTCAAACAAAACCAATGACATATTGGGAATCATCATCACAAACTTATCTTAAAATAGGTGTGATATCATTGACCAGAAAATGAATGTTGACGGTAAATATTATTTATATAATCCAAATATTGAAGTACCAGCTCCTATATTTTAATTATTATAGCCTTCCAGTTCTTAACGTTGTATTATAGCATTGAAATATTCTATTGTTTCATTTATTTATAAACTACACTATTCATTTATTACATTTGGAGTCATTTATCATTCATCACTTATATACGATATATTCTTTATTAAATATTCTTCCCTTTATATTTATGGTTCCCCATATCCCTCCCTTTCTTTTCCAAAGTCTTTATTACAATTTGGTGTCATTTCCATTACATTTTTATATCAATCTTAATTGGTTTCTAACCCCGTTCATTATATCTTTGTTTTCTATTTTCTGTCCCTTCTCCTTTAACTGGTTTATCTGTTATGGCTTTTATCAACCGTGTTATCTAATCAGCCTGGATCAACTTCATTATGCAGACGTAATCAATCGTGTTATTTAGTCAGTCTTGAAGAACCTTCTTATCTAGACAGTCTTGTTCAGCTGTGTTATCCAGTCTTGATCAACCATGTTTTCTAATCAGTTGCATATTTCCCTAACACTGTCATGCTCTTGTTCTTCACGAGCGCTCACGTATTTTTTATCCCATTTGTTACATATAGTAGGAGTATTTAGATCTTAATGGATTACAGTGTCGCTTCGTTAGGCTCTGTCGTAAATTTTACAAAAGTGCTGAAGAACATCATCAAAGAACCCCCCCCTGGTAGTATATACAAAGTGGATAAATGCAGAGATGTGTGCGAGAAATAATATTAATTTCCCAGCTTATAACTATGTCTAGGCAGGATAAAAAAAATGTTCGGAAAGGATTAACTAAAACTTATGATTACTAGTTGATATGATAGTGATTTGTATGTGTTTAATTTAGAATAATTCCATTTCATACTTCCCCTCATACTGTCCTTCAGTATTACTATAACGTTACTGACACTCCTTTGTCACATATGGCAGGATAACCGTATTTTCAGGCCTCTCATTGATTCAACTGATTTCAGTTACTGAAATTTCCCTGTGACAACGCATTCCTTTCTGTTCGTTATCTACCACATTCGCTCTGGTTCTCACAGATGATGTTTACTAATATGTTATAGCATGCAACTTATGTTTTAAAATCACGTCTTTATAGGCATCGTCGAGAGGCTGTATTGAGAACTACTGACGTAAGAGGCTTCGTCAGTAAGAATGAGCCCTTCGACTGAAGATTACAAGCGCCCTCCTGCTGCCACTGTAGTATTGCGCACACAGGTACCCTCCTGCTGCCACCATAGTATTGTGCACACAAGCGCCCTCCTGATGCCTCCACATTATTGTGCACACAAGCACCCTCCTGCTGCCACCATAGTATTGTGCACACAAGCACCCTCCTGATGTCTCCACAGTATTGCGCACACAAGCACCCTCCTGATGCCTCCACAGTATTCTTCTCTTTCCTCTTTGCCTTTACCTTATTCCTTCCCCCCCTCTCTCTTCCCCTCCGCTTCTCTCGTTTCCCTCCTCCCTTTCCCCCTTTTTTTCCCCTCTCCCTCTACCCTCCTTCCCACTCTCCACCTCCTCCATCACTCTCCTTGTCTGCAGAAGCCAGGATATGGACCCTAAAATATGAGGTAAATATGCTGAAGCGAGCTACAGGGCTATTGTCCAGAGGAGACATGATATCTGAAACAGGTACACCCCTACTGAACAAGGAGCCCAATGGAAAGGAAGGAGACAAGACTTACACTAAAGCCCTATCAATCCACCAAGCAGGGCCAAGGAATGAAGGGGCAGAGCTGTTGGGAGCAGGGATTGTAGTTAGGGGGAAGAAGGTAGAGAAGGTGACAGGTCCTATGCAGAGGCACGACCATGCCACCAAGAGTTACAGAAAAAATAAGGGAGACAATGGCCATGTACAAATGGGACCCAGAGACACAGAGGGAAAGGCAATGTGAGGAGGAGATGGAGAAGTCAATGTTTATTCATAGGCTTCAGGAGAGTGAAGAGAGGACACACAATGAAAGACAGCAGAAAGGAAAACAGGAGATTGAAACCATCAAAGAAATAGGTGAGGGAACATGACTGAGATAGTAAATTTTCAGAGAATAGGGGGGTACCTGAGAGGGGGAAATTTTCAAGACATAAACAATGCAGAACAGGATCCTGCAAGAGAAATCATGGCTGAAGAAATCAACATGCATGAGGGTGTTCCTAGACCACCACAGAACAAGAACAGAATGACAGCAGCTGAGGGACAGGACACAGAAATGAAAAGGGCTAGGAAGAGAGACAAGGACAGAGTCAGCAGAAGACATCCAAAGCCGGGCAGACCAACAAGCGCAAGCACGCACAGAACCACCCTCAGAACCCCACGGCCAAACACCCTATCCCAACACAACCCACAATCCACACTTACAGCCCCCACCCCACACTATGCTGTAGAATTGCACAGGACACTGCCAGGTCCTGCACCCCCGCAGACCCCCCAGAACACAGTGTTGGAGAGGAAGCTGAAGGTATGGTACACCAACACTGATGAAATAATGAATAAGTGGGAGGAGTGGCACGAAGGAATCAGAGGCATCACTAGACATCATAGCTCCCACAGAAACCAAGCTCACAAGAATGATTACAGATGACATCTTTCCAATGGGATATCAGATTCTGAGGAAAGACAGAGGGAACAGATGGGGTGGAGGAGTGACACTGCTCATCAAAAACCAATGGGATTTTGATGACCTGGAGAGAGGGAGACAGAGGAGAGGCAAGAGATTACATAATAGGAGCACTTCAGTCTGGAGGTCTCAAGGTGGTAATTGCAGTGGTGTATACCCCACCACATACTGGCTGAAATAGTCAGAAGGGCTCATGCGAGCAGGGCAAAGCTGCTGATTGTGGGCAACTTCAATCAAAAGGAAGAACCTGGAGCCGCATGGGGGCCCAGAAACGTGGAGGGCTAAGATGGAGGTGGTACTGGAAAACCTCATGTACCAACACATAAGGGACACAGCCAGAGAGAGAGAAGACGATGAACCAGCAAGACTAGATCTAGTATTCACCTTGAGAAGTGCAGATTTTGAAGACATCACATATGATAGACCCTCGGGGCCAGCGACCACGTGGTTCTGAACTTCGAATACATAGTATAGTTACAACTGGAGAGGGAAGCAAGAAGGGCAGGACGAATGAAGCCAAACTACAAGAGAGGGGACTACACAGGCATGAAGAATTTAATGCACAGGGTTCAGTGGGACAGAGAACTGGCAGGGAAGTCAGTAAATGAGATGTTACCGTTAGTTCTGTTACCGTTTGTACCCAACGGTAACAGAACTAACGAACAAAAGCCAGGATGAGCCCTTGGTTCACCCAAAGGTGTAGATAGGCCAAAAGAAAGTGTGCTAGAGAATAAAAAAAGAAAATAAAGCAAAGGACCCAGGAGAGTAAGGAGAGAAGTCGTAGAGCCAGAAATGAATATGCATAGGTAAGAAGGGAGGCCCAACGACAATATGAAATTGATATAGCAGCAAAAGCCAAATCTGACCTGAAGCTGTTGTACAGCCACATCAGGAGGAAAACAACAGTCAAGGACCAGGTAATCAGGATGAGGAAGGAAGGAGGGGAGATTACAAGAAATGACCACGAAGTGCGGAGCTCAACGTGATATTTAAGCAAGTGTTCACAGAAGAGACAGAAGGGACTCCAGAAAGACAGAGAGGTGGGGTACACCAGCAAGTGTTGGACACAATACATATATGAACGAGGAAGAAGTGAAGACACTGCTAAGCGAGCTAGATACCTCAAAGGCAATGGGGTTGTATACCATCTTTCCATGGGTCCCGAGAGGGGACGCAGAGGCACTGTGTGTACCACTAACAACAATCTTCAACAGGGCGACTACCTGAAGTATGGAAGACATAAAATGTATTCCCAGTTTTTAAAAAAGGAGACAGATACGAAACATTAAACTACAGACCAGTGTCACTGACATGTGTGGTATGCAGAGTCATGGAAAAGATTATCAGGAGAAGAGTGGTAGAGCACCTAGAAAGGAATGAGCTTATCAACGACAACCAGCACAGTTTCAGGGACGGGAAATCCTGTGTCACAAACCTACTGGAGTTCTATGACAGGGTGACAGCAGTAAGACAAGAGAGACAGAGAGAGGGGTGGATAGGCAGAATGCGTTTTCTTGGACTGTAATAAGGCGTTTGACATATTGCCACACAAGAGATTAGTGCAAAACTGGAGGACCAGGCAGAAATAACAGGGAAGGCACTGCAGTGGATCAGGGAATACCTGTCAGGAAGACAGCGAGTCATGGTACGTGACGAGGTGTCAGAGTGGTCGCCTGTGACGAGCGGGGTTCCAGAGGGGTCAGTTTTAGGACCAGTGCTGTTTTTGGTATATGTGAACATGACGGAAGGAATAGACTCAAAAGTGTGTCTGTTTGCAGATGATGTGAAGTTGGTGAGAAGAATTCAGCTGGACGAGGACCAAGCAGAACTACAAAAGGATCTGGACAGGATGCAGGCCTGGTCCAGAAACTGGCTTCTGGAGTTCAACCCCACCAAGTGAAAAGTCATGAGGATTGGGGAAGGGCAAAGAAGACCGCAGGCGGAGTAGAGTCTAGGTGACCAGAGACTACAAACCTCACTCAAGGAAAATGATCTTGGTGTGAGTATAACACCGGGCACATCTCCTGAGGCGTACATCAACCAAATAACTGCTGCAGCATACGGGCGCCTAGCAAACCTAAGAATAGCATTCCGACATCTCAATAAGGAATCGTTGAGGACCCTGTACACCGTGTACGTTAGGCCTATCTTGGAGTATGCAGCACCAGTTTGGAACCAACACCTAGCCAAGCTTGTAAGGAAATTAGAGATAGTGCAAAGGTTTGCAACAAGACTAGTCCCGGAGCTAAGGGGCATATCTTACGAGGAGAGTTTAACGGAAATCGACCTGATGACACTGGAGGACAGGAGAGATATGATAACGAGGATATGATAAGAAGGATATGATAACGACATAAAATACTGAGAGGAATCAACAAGGTAGACAGACAGGATGTTCCTGAGATGAGAGAGAACAACAAGGGGCCACAGTTGGAAGTAGAAGACTCAGATGAATCACAGGGATGTTTGGAAGTATTTCTTCAGTCACAGAGTTGTCAGGAAGTGGAATAGTCTGGCAAGTGATGTGGTGGAGGCAGGATCCACACATAGCTTTAAGAAGAGGTATGATAAAGCTCATGGAGCAGGAAGAGTGACCTAGCAGCGACCAGTGCAGAGGCGGGGCCAGGAGCTGTGAGTCGACCCCTTTAACCACGGCTAAGCGAGTACAACTAGGTGAGTACAACTAGGTGGGTACAAACACCCTCCTGCTGCCGCCATGGTAATGTACACACAAACACCCTCCTGCTGCCGCCATGGTAATGTACACACAAACACCCTCCTGCTGCCGCCATGGTAATGTACACACAAACACCCTCCTGCTGCCGCCATGGTAATGTACACACAAACACCCTCCTGCTGCCGCCATGGTAATGTACACACAAACACCCTCCTGCTGCCGCCATGGTAATGTACACACAAACACCCTCCTGCTGCCGCCATGGTATAGTACACACAAACACCCTCCTGCTGCCGCCATGGTAATGTACACACAAACACCCTCCTGCTGCTACAAATATAATATAATGAATATAATAAAACAAATTATTATCCATTATTCAAGCACACATCTGGTTCCCTTCTCTTCGTTCGGAAATTTTCACTGTTTACTGTATGCTCTGATTTATTTCCATTCATATCTGAGAGGCAGTTGTATAATGAAAAGCATGAGTTTTAAGAGGTGTATAATACAAGGATACACTACCATAGGCATACAAAATTATTTTTTTCTGGTTTCTTTACCCAATATATTAGAGTACATAGCCAAACAATGGGGTACAACAAATATTTTCACATCACATGCACATGGCCCATTAAATGAAATAAGCTGAAATAACATTTAAAATTAGACATACTCATCACACAATGAATTTTGAAGTCAACATTCATTCAATCCCAACTGGCCATATAAACTTTGAAACCCCTTATGGTTTCAAAAAAAAAAAAAAGCTTAATTTTTTACACTTACATGAAACTTGATGGAATGTGTAAGAACATTCCCCCGATCATTCTATATGAGTTGCAGCTAGAAGCTTTGCACTGTATATTCATCATGTTGATAAACAAGAATAACTTCCTTACAGTGCTATATATCAGCGTATGAATTATAATAAAAAAAAGTGATTCATACACCTGTATCTGCAAAACATCGGACAGTTAATATTTGTTTTTTTTATATATATTGTAACAAGCAGACTGTGAACGTTTCGATCCTTGGTAGTCTGGTGTGGTTAGTAAAATACTGACAAGCATACCACACCATGAAACATGTCTAACCTACATATATTAATTAACATTTTTCTTTGGTATATGACTTGACATTTTCATAATTATTGACATAAGACCTACAAACAATTATGCTTAACAATGACATCATATGCACCAGGGAAGCATGTTCAAGCAGAGGGTCTGTAGCACTCCACAAGCAAGTATAAATTCCGCTTTCAGTATTCCTTATAAAATCATGTAGCGAAAGATATTAAGGGACAATAAATGACTTCATAATATTTTCATTGGATTAAAAGTGTGTATTGAACACCTGTAGTTTTTGGGTAAAATAAGATAACCAAGCAAGACATTTTTGCATTCTCTTGAATGAGGTTGACATGTGATCTTAGTGTATAAACCTATCTATAATTATGATAATAACACTCCCTATGTAAATAAAGTATTCAACAAGTATTCAAGTTTTAGTTCGTATTTGGATAAATCTTCAGAACCAATTCCCTCCTTAGGATGCAATACATGTTTCGTTTGTATGTAAACTCGAATCTTTGATTATTTTTTTACAATAGCATCACCGACACTTAAGAAAATTATTCATTCTAACTCTTACAGTTGATGATGCATTGCGTATGTGATTCTCTGCTTAAATAAGAACAGAATAAAGAACATCTAAATAGGTGACGACATCATCAATTTTAAGCCTCGGGGTGGTAAGCTGTTGAGCTCATTTTCTCTAAATATTGGACAGGAACTCATACCTTATTGATATTATTCTTAGACGTTTTTATTGATCTCGCCACTGTATTGTAAAGTTAGAAATGTTACATTTTGCAGAAGAACAATTGGCCTCTGCATAATGGCTAATCCAAATGCATAAATAATTAGTGATGGATTATTAAAAGTACAAAACATGAAGACATAACACTGTGCACAACTTAGGCTGCAGCCCTTCTGATCTTCTCTGGAACATATCTCAACCAAAGTAATATTTCACACTGTAACATGTCTCCGAGTTTTCGTTTTCAGTAGCTCTTTCTCGTTGCAGAGTAAAAATAAGATCAATTAAATGAATAACAATACCCCAAGAACTATTATTTTATATATATATATATATATATATATATATATATATATATATATATATATATATATATATATATATATATATATATATATATATAATATAAAATTTACCCCACCAGTATTTGAATCCTAAAAATATTTCCTGTGGCATCAGTGCATAATTTTCAAGCGTCAACATACATTAATTCTTATTGAATCTGACTAGTTCATAGATTTATTTTATAGATCTTAAACGTACAGGCTTATAGTCTCTGAACTAAAGTTACAACTGAATGTACAGTACTTCTTGTTCCCATGTTTCAAATAGTGACTTGATCAATGTTTCCAGAGAATGCAAGACGGGCCTGATATAACTTCATGCTACCTGGTATCTAATGGTGACCTGGGGATCTGCTGGCAAGGAGACCGGATATTATAAATCTTGAAAATACAGACCATACTGGAATATAATTAAATATTCTGGTGAGGCAGTTGTAGCTCACTAGCGCAATTTTGTATTTTTTTTTTTTTAGCTTCTAATAATTTTTCCTAAGTCGGACGTTTCTTGCATATTTTTTCCCAATCGTTATTAAGAATTTTTAGCTTCTAATAATTTTTCCTAAGTCGGACGTTTCTTGCATATTTTTCCCCAATCGTTATTAAGAAAAAATCAATGGCACATCTTATCATAATCGTTGTGAAACCGTGTCTCTCCTCTTGCCACCAAAACGTGACGTGAGTCACCATTTCCTATCTAAGAAAACATTAGGACACTAAGCTCCTCATCATGTGATATTTCAAAATATACTGAGACCTGGTCCATTTAGAAAGGTAACGTTACACCAGTGATTATCTGACTGAATTTAATACAAAGTCTGGAGAATACGTAAACACTTATATTAAGTAATTTGTATCATTCTTCTAAATCTCATTGCCACTGAAAGAATGTTGTTATTAAGTAAAGATTACCTAGTCAGAATTGAGAGACCTCTAGTAGAAGCCTATTACACTATATTATCTGTACGCTTTTAACATACACTTTACGGCTTGCATGGTATTAAAATTAACACGCTCACTAAAAAGATCCAGATATCTTTCAGCTCCTAGATATTATGCATTTAATTTATGAATAAGAAAGCTAATATATTTCTTTATACTGTCATATTCCACAATTGACACTATCTATTCTACACAGAAAATAATTCATCCCTCTCATTCCCGTGCATAAGGTTATTGTTACATATACAAACAATAAAAATAAAATATCCATACATTGAATTACCTTGAAGTAGTTTATACTGGAAGTTCTCATACTTTTTTTTCTGAAGTGAATAGCAAAAGAGACTGGCTAGTAGACTATGTACAACATGTATGTCTTCTCTCCCTCCCATGACAAGTATTTAAGCAGTGATGACCTTATTGTGCACTTGCTACAAGCTGAAATTCACAGCTAACCCACAATTTAGAGAGGAAACTTCTGACAACGTTTCGGCCGGTCCTGGATCATTATCAGGCTGCGACTCAATGATAGTTCAGGATTAGCCACAACCAAGTCAAATAAAAAAAAATCTCCAAATTGTGGGCTGGTTATGAATTGTTCCAGCCACGGTATTGTAATTTTTATATTTCATTACAAACTATCCATGGCAATGTTTTTTTTATTATGAACTTCCTGAATATATTTCAGAAACTCTCGAACCACATTTTCTTGAAGAAGCTGATAAAGTAACACACAATTGCTGAGTGAGTCAGTTTATAGCAACCACATACTGAACCAGTCTCACTAATATTACTAGACTTTCTACATACAACCTTATACTTCCTTCTCAACACCGCACGAGCCTTATGGAAATTGTTCACTTTTCACCGAGGAAAAGTTGAGTTTCCTGCTCGTGATAAAAGGATAAGAACAAAACATAAGGTGAATGTAAAAAATTAATACGCTTGATTCAGAAGGAAATTTTACTTACAAAGTTATAATAATAATAATAATAATAAATAACCGAATAAATAAATACATAAATTAATCTAACCATAACCAAGGAACATATGTTCAGGAACAATTACAAAAAGGAAAATTGATAAAAAGCATAGCTTCACGATGGTCTTATTAAATATAACATGAAGTAATTATAACCAGAAAATATAACGTGTGTTATTCACTGTGTTGGAGACGAATACTATCAATTTCATACTGGACAATATTCACCATATAGGCGCAAAGTAATCAAACAATTTTTAATGTAAACTGATGATATCTTAAATACTGTAGTTACTGTGGTAAATAATATCAGGTTGTATATTATTCATGCTATTTATTAATAAGACCAAATATATTTTGATATAGCACTCACTTCGTATTGAAGGCCAACATAGAAATATTTAATCCTAAAATGAGTTTGTTCCATAGTATCAGTCACTGAAAGTTCTATGAACAGAGAAAGAGTATTTCGAGGAGATATTGGAATGGTGGAATATTTTATTATGGTGGAATATTTTATTGGTTATTCATTTTACAGATCAATGGCATATCAACAATAAATATTCAACAGTAAATATTTTTGTCTGAAGAGCAATTATTTGTATGTTAATTTATTAGGGGTTGAAGAACAATTGTATTTCGTGTGACTCTTTTATGGTTAACTTTCGTGTGTGTGTGTGTGTGTGTGTGTGTGTGTGTGTGTGTGTGTGTGTGTGTGTGTGATTTTTTTTTCTGATGAACACTGGTTTTGCTTGCATGTGACATTATAACACAGTAGTCTATTGTATAAACTCAATATCCTATAGTAGCAATCCATTATTCTGTGAGGAAATTATTACGTCAATTAACATATGGTGAGAAACTACAGTGAAGTGAAAATTAGGAACCATTTTTTAAACCCTAAAATTATTGTTCGGATGTGACATTAGTTTCCTTTTATTTCTTAACAGTAATACTGTAAAATATAATAGAGCCTTAAGAGGCACGTGAGTTTCCCTGTCTCTTAATATGTTTATTTTTCCCCTGTAATCTACCTTGTCCATAATTACTATCGCATTTGTGCGTGGAAAATTTTGAATTTTCCTAAATTCAGCATGTGTAAATTTAAATATAATAACTGTGTATCAAATTGTGATGCTGGTTTGACCCTTCGAGAAATTTCGAGTGAGGGGGGGGGGGATGTAGAACAATAGCGAAGCAGACGGGAGGACGCCATAGTAAAACTGAATGTGTGAACACTGGTCTGTTAATTGTGAAATGTAATCAGGCATCATCGAAGTTTATTTGGTGTATATCGGCCTCAATCCGTAATTTCGAAATTGCTGACACGTTCCCGCTGAAGAATTGGGATAAATAGTGTGGAAACCCCTTACAATTCGGCTACAAGGACGGAAAAATAGGGGACTGATTCTTCTCAGCAGCACACCTTAGCTAAGTGACGCATACCCATAATGTATAATAGCTTTTGCGTTGGCCATCATAAACTCTAGCTTTTAGGGTAGTGTTGGAGTGTGTTACACATAAAAACTGTGATCCAATAATTAAATGGTAAGTGGTAATACGAATTTCTTTTCTAGTAACACTATTGTATGGTACTAATAGTTATGGTACTTGTATGGTACTAATAGTTATATTTTGTGTATGCAGCAAGTGAACCAAAATATACAGTCCACACAATTTTAATTTACCAGAGTAGCTGGTTTTAATATTATAATTATGAAATGTCAGGTCTAGCTTTTTATGAGAGTAGCGATGGTGTGGGCATCGAGGGAGTGACAGTTCTGCGACCTACTGTCACTAAGTCCCACTTACCTTACCCAGATTATTTGCATGTAATAATTCAGGTACTACCCTGTAGTAGGCAATTTCTCACAGTCTGCTTTCGTAAGGTGGGATCTTTCCTTAATTCATGGTATAACCTAACATATCTGTGTTGCAGAGCTCTGAGCGTAATTGCCCTCAAAGATTTGTTAAGTTATACCTTGAATTAAGGAAAGATCCTAGTCTTCATCATACTAAAGCAGACAATGCAAATGCTATAGTAATTATGGACAAGGTAGATTATAGGGGAAAAATAACATATTAGAAGACAGGGGAACTGACTTGCCCCTTAAAATCCTAGTGAATAATACGAAGGATCAATAAATAATTGTATGAGTATAGTACATTTATGAATGGTGCAGACACCTAAATAAATGATAAAGAAACTTGCATCACATCAAAGGATAAAAGTAACAATATCGTGGCTGGAACATTTCACAGCAAGTTCGATAACTGGAGATGAAACTTAACGACGTTTCGGACCATTGCCCGAGTGACCGAAACGTCGTTAGTTTCATCTCCAACATGTAGGTTAGTTGTGAATAGCAAGATATTTGTCAATAACAAAGAAGTCAAAAAATTTTAGGTAATTGCTCTCCATCTTATGCGTCTTCGGAAGCAAACCTTCCTAGTGGTGATCATAGAGAGAAAGGGGGAAGGCTACGATAGTGCTTTTTAAAATAGTTATAGCTACGATCAAGTCAGATTTATGAACATATACTTTTCTCATATTGATACCAAATGTTTCTTTTAATACTTAAAACTGAGAAATATTTGCTTTTCAAAAATCCGTTCATAAAACTTTCCCAGTTAATCTCACACAATATGCATTGTTTTGCAAATATTTTTCTTTAATTATGTAATTTGTTTCCATCTATCATAAACGCCTCACTTCTCTGGACTGTTATGATTACTAAAAGTGGAAATAATTAGTAAAAACAAAAATCTATAAATTTGAGAAAAAAACTCAACGTGAATAGTGGAGTATTTAATACGAATTAGTTTCATTAATATGCATGTGATCACAGGATTAAAAAAAATGCACAATTAAAAAATATCATCCAATATAAATATAGGTAAGAAACAAATCTAATTTAAAAAGTGGTTCCAAATTTTGACATGCAATGAGGAGCATCAGTGCAATCGTAAGATACCATAAAATAATGGTTTACATTCTTGGGGAAGGGAATGTATTTTATACACTTGACAGCTATGGAGATAAAGACTATGGATGAAAGTAACAGATGAAACCCTGATGCTGGAGGCTTGCAGGAAGCAGACATCTGAGAGGCTAGTGGTGAGGTTCTCCAACTAGCAGGGGTAGGTGCTGGGGATGCTACATGATAATCACAGCTGCACATCTAGCTGTTTGAGGCTGTAAAAAAAAATATACATTTATTGTTTTTGCTTTAACCTTCTTCCGAGGGAAAAAGTAGAATGGTTAAGAATTGTGATAGGAAAATAGAAGGAAGATAGAGTGAAAAGACAAGAGGGAAAGAGAAAGGAGGAAAACTATTATTATTTTGTGCATCCCCTATTTGAAACAATTAAGAAAACAAGAGAGAGAGAGAACGTATGAAGAGAAAACGGGTCGATAATGGCCGTTTATATACAAACGGCAAAAATAATAAAATTTTGAAAAAAGTGAAAAGAACAATAACTCGAGGACACACAGAAAATGGCATTAACCGCAAGTACTTCCCGTTCCACTGTCTACTTGCAGCGTGATTTTAAAAAGTACAACTGAAATAAATCGATAGTGGAGGAAATTCTTTCTATTATCTATCGGAAAATGAAAAATAATTTAACTCGCGAAGTTTGGGTATTAATCCACGTAGAATATTTCAACCTGCTCCCCGTAGGACCTGGAGCCCAAGAGCTGTACCACCTCCTTCCGCTCTTGTTATGCGAGAGCAAAGTCATGGTCATCAGACAACGTTATCTCTTGCTTCACTAATGTTTTCCAAATTCTATATAACTAATAAATGCATAATTTATACAAAACACTTGTGTAAAAATTTGAAGAGAATATTCAAAATGAATTATCAACAAAAATCAGAATGGTGATATTTCAACATCATTCTGTACGTACACATTCCCATTTCTTCTACTTTCGTGTACATATTCTAGTTTTATTACTGCAAATGTTGAAGATATTGGTAGCTGTATTAATGTTTGTAGAATTACCAACAATGTGTAAAGTAAAAGGACACAAATGCAGCTAATGTGACATTTTATTTTGGCAACGTTTCGCTCTCCAGGAGCTTTTCAGGCTTCTGGAGAGCAAAACGTTGCCACAATAAAATGTCACATTAGATGCATTTGTGTCCTTTTACTTTACATATTGGTGGCTAATATCAAAGAAAACGTTTTGTGGCAGCCATGTTATTGCTGCCACAGCTCAAACATAAACAAGTTTTATAGATCCCACAACTTGCTAGGTAGTGTTTATTTGGTTATGTTATAAAACGAGAGAAGATCTATTGAAATAAGTTGCAAATTTATATTAAATGGAGGAACACTGACGTCTCATTTTCTCGGCTAATGGACGCCAGGGTACAGTATAGTCTATATTTGTCATTTATTATTTTATAATGCAAAACCTGCGTGTTTAGAACACTTTTGACCCTATATTTTATATTTCCATATAATTCCCAATATAAGCATAATCTTAATTTAAATTAATCCTTTTCCTATTAAATTCGCAATGCAACAGCTCATGGAAACACTTGAAATTTTTCCTTCTAAAAATGATACTTCTTGGTAACCAACTTCAGGACCTCGCTCAGTAACACAAGGACCTCGCTCAGTAACACAAGGACCTCGCTCAGTAACACAAGGCACACACATAATGTTTATCTAGTTTATGAAGAATATATTATTAATTTGACTATACACATTTAAGCTTCACCATCAAAATGGCTGTGAATGTTAGTGGAGAGTGGGAAAAAACATTAGGCCTAACCAGGTGGTGGATGTATGACAGTTTTTTGCTGTTTTTAGATATTTTTTTTAATCAGAAACCAGTCGGTTAATGGTCATTTCTCTCTGATAGCAATGCAGTAGTTAAGTACTAATTTCTGTTATAATATGTCGTATAATCGAGCAAGTGTATTCTCTTTATTAATTTATTCTTTTTAAGATTCTGATCACTATGACTGCAGATTATTTGTGTTTGATGAGACGTTAAGAAGAGATTTAATGCATAACGATGGATAAATAATATTTGACAAAATGCTGTCAATACTTACCAACATACTGGCGAGGGATGGGTGCGTTGGGTGGCGCTCGTCCCATCATGCCCAGAGCACCTGGACGAGACAGCAGACTGGCAGGACCAGTGCGGATGGGCTTTGCTGTAAGATACAGCAACGTGAACATTACAAGCCACAGAAGGAAGAGCAATGCACAACTATGTATATATTTAATCTGTGACAACTCAGTTTATCACAATAAAAGATTTCTCTGCAACTTTATTTTTTATATGATGAAGTTTTTGAGTGTAAAAAAAAAAGTCAAATAAATCACTGGTGTGGTTATATCAGACACAGAAGTAAATGTATTTACTAAACTTTTTCTCACTAAGAGTCGTAATATTTCATCTGACCTAATATTATATCTGGTCTATAAAATAATTTCTGCAATATTAAAATTCTGAACAGACTCAGATTCTCCTGACCTCAGGTTGTTGGAGTCGTCACCCACATGGAACATAAAACCAGAACTTAATACGTAATCCATTCCTCTTTAAACCATTAATAATTTAATTCATCATATAGGTGTTTTCCGTTAAGTAATTTATAGGGTTCTCTGAATTGTGTAATAGTTTTAGTTATTGTAACAAATATTTTATTGCATAATAATATGCAACAAAAAACTGTTGCATATAATTAATAACAATAAAAACTTGTATTATTTACCATAAAGACCCGGGCCGGGAGAATACCGGCGAATAAAAAAAAAAATTACCATAGAACTTTTCATGCAGTTTTTCAACTAAATTAATTTGGCTCTGAAATATTCATATTCGTTAAGTTTTCTTTGACATGTTCTGGATCTATACTAAGTTATCCTATTTTTAATTCTATCATTATTCTGTTTAAGGCTCTTGTTATTCGAAATTGTATAGGCTATATTACTTAGTTAATTCTTATCGCAAATATATTTTATAATTAGCATGATTTTTTTTATATTATTTTATAATTGCATTTTAATATTATTGTAATATAATTTTAGATTAGATTTTACTTCATTAAAAGACCCCTTAGGGAAGGTTCTGGTGAGGGGCTCTTGATCTGGGGAACTTGATTTGTGTTCCAGTTCCCCAAATTGAGTCTGAATACCTTCCATCCCCCCATAGGCACTGCATAATCCCTACGGGTATAGCGCTTTCCATTAGTAAAAAAAATTAGTTCATTAAAATACAAAAAGATTAGGAACAAATATAAAATGTTTATAAATGACGATAATTTTTAAAGGGGTGGTAGACCGGTAACCCAGCGGAAGGCATCGGTCAGATGACTTAAACCCGCGTCAGGAAACACTTGTCCTGTTTCCTGATGAACCTTACCTAATTAGGAACAAGAATAACATGTATCATTCACAAAAACCTCTATTTCAAATAGTCCATCCAGCTCCCCCGAGGCAGGACACGTGATCAGGATGTTACAGGCATTTCCTCTCTTAGGACACGTGATCAGGATGTTACAGGCATTTCCTCTCTTAAGTCATTGCAAAATTTATTAAAATATAAATTAATAATCTTCAGACGATGAAAAGTGGTCTGTATCCAGATCGAAAAATAATGTTTATATTGAATTGGAGAAAATAGTTCATTCTAATGCATTATAGTTGTCATATTTATGTTCCAACGGAAAGTCTTGTTTTATATATTTCTTAATTTTTTTGATGTACGTTAAACATATCTTTTTAATTGATGGTTAATTATCCTCGAAGCTTTTACATTGTCTTATCACTTACATCGTCTCTCATATGGGAACGAAAGAAGGAAACACGATATACTTACCAATATGAGCGCCCTGACCCCTCCTGGCAAGATTCTTCTGTCGCACAGCTTCCTTGATACGGTCAACTTCATACTGGTAGCGCTTCCTGTCCCTCATGGCTCCTTCTTTAGCCTCCTTCAGAGCGGTTTCGAGTGCCTGTTACAAGACAAACGTACTATAGCACCATTAACGCATGGATACAAAGTCCTACTGCCCATCAGTATTAAAAAAAACAAGACACGGGAACAGGGCAAGATCTTAGTATGACCGCGATCAGTCTTCTGCAGTACTTTAACAAGTCTCATGATACTCTACACGGAGGGAAACGTTGTCATGATAAATACTTGTACTGCACCAGTGTCTTCCTTCAACCTTCAATATACTGTAGAAATAAAAGAAATTTATCATTCTCTCATATATATATATATATATATATATATATATATATATATATATATATATATATATATATATATGTATGTATGTATGCAAGGAATTCGCAAGAGCAGGCGAAATATACACAAACACTGATCTCTGGCTGAAGGAGACTCGAACCTACGAACCTTGGAACAAGGTACGCAGTGCTTTACCAATCTCACCACACTGGACAATACCTTGGCGTCCAGCTTGCGCTTGACGTTTGATCCAAGGCAGCCAGCTTTCAGGGAGAAGGCTTACAGCTTTTCATCTCATCCCCTGCATGCATCTAGTAAGGCTGATGCATGCAGGGGATGAGATGAAAAGCTGTAAGCCTTCTCCCTGAAAGCTGGCTGCCTTGGATCAAACGTCTAGCGCAAGCTGGACGCCAAGGTATTGGTCCAGTGTGGTGAGAATGGTATAGCACTGCGTACCTTGTTCCAAGGTTCGTAGGTTCGAGTCTCCTTCAGCCAGAGATCAGTATATACATACATATATATATATATATATATATATATATATATATATATATATATATATATTTAGAGAGAGAGAGAGAGAGAGAGATTGATTAAATGATGAGATCCATCTCCAGTGTAAATATATATATATATATATATATATATATATATATATATATATATATATATATATATATATATATATATATATATATATATGCAATAAGATCACAGTAAACAGGTGATTTCAGAATATGCAAAACAACCACTATGAAAGAATAGAGAAATTCCAAGCGCTTTTGTGACTACTCACATTATCAAGTTACCATGATCGTTCCTTGATAATGTGAGTAGTTACGAAAGCGCTTGGAATTTCTCTATTCTTTCACAGTGGTTGTTTTGTGTGTGTATATATATATATATATATATATATATATATATATATATATATATATATATATATAAAAAGGCAAAACAAAAAAAAATGAAAAAAAAAATGAAGTAACTGAACAGTTAATCTGGGAATATTAAAACTCAACGTTAAATATACATACATTAAGGTGTCTACTTAAAACCAAACCCAAAATGTGTAAGTAGCGTGAGTGGCAGAATGCATTCTTCTGATGCCATTATTGACATCTAGAAGTTAATGTTATTGCAGAAAAAATGATAGATCGTGAAATGCATAAGATATAATAAACTCAGTCAATGGTACCTTTTTTTTTTTTTTTTTTTTTTTTTGTTTAGCCGGTATTCTCCCGGCCCGGGCCTTGTCCAAGTGGTGGCCCGGCCTTGGCTCCCTCTTTAGGGAGTGTCTGAGACCTAAGTCTCCCATGGGAGGAGGCACAAGTACCTCCTCATCTTTGGGACCAACTGTCCCCAGGCCTAGCCACAAGCTAGGCCTCTCTGGTCTGCCATCCCCGCCCCAAGGGGGCAAATGGGAATGACAGTCTTATGAGCTAAAGGCTCGGGCTCAGGCACCTACCCTACCCTAGAAGGGTTAGGCATGGTGTCGATGAATGGTACCTTATACCATCACATGACATTATAAATTATATATTTGTGCTTCTTCTATTTATAAAAAAGTATGTAAACAACTTCAATATGGATGAAAAATAATGAGCCCTGTAAATTTATTAGGCGATCAAGTATACGTTATTAATTGTTAATAACACCGTCTTTACTTCTGGAAGTATTTCCAACCTTGCTGCGCTAAACATCTTACAAATTTAATTACTGAAGCATCCACTTATACCCCCATCCACTCCTTCATATTCCATCCTTACCTATCCGTCTTCCTTCCCCAACTTACCAAAACTCTAGTTATAGCATTCTTCTTCTTCATTCACTTGCTATTACACAATCCTCATATTATCTATTCCCCATCTGATATGCTTTTTCGTTTCAAAACTGCAGATATCCCCACCCCTCCTTCATAAATGTTACTCACACTCCAACAGTACAAGTCAGAAGAAGCAATTGCCTCCATTCACTGGTATCTAATATTCTCACACACGATTACTGGATGTCTAAGCCTTCAAGGCGGTATAGGACGACTCCTATACCGCCTTCCCTACAGTACAAATTTATACGTACTCCAAGTCATCCTATTTGGTGTCACCTCTTTAAATGTCCGAACCCACTCATAAACCTCTCTTCAGACCTCTGGTAACCCCGTACCTGCTTCTTATCTCCAAGCTACGAATTCTCTGCATAATCCATACACAACACATTGCCTTCAGACTCGACATATGTGATGTTCTTTGTCTCCACAAATGCCTCAATGCACCACTCACCTTTTTCCCCTCGTTGATTATATGGCTCATCTTGTCTTTCATAGACCCATCTGCCGACAAGTCCACTTCCAAATATCTGAACACATTCATTTCCTCCATACTCCCTCCCTCTAATCTGATACCTAATCTTTCATTACCTAAAGTTTTTGTTATCCTCATCTTGCTCTTTCCTACGTTCACTTTCAATTTCCATCTTTTACACACCTTCCCAAATTCGTTCACAAAACCTATCCAACTTTTCTGTAGAATCTACCAAAAGCACAGTGTCATCAGCAAAAAAGCAATTGTGACTACTTAGACTTTGTATTAGCTTCTTCATCTCTTAATCCGACACATCTTCCCAACATCCCAGTATTCACTTATCTTACATCCTATCAATAAATATATTAAGAAAGCATGGCGATATTACGTGTCCCTCTTTAAGGCCCACCTTTACAGGACAATAGCATCCCTCTAACCTCAGCTTCACTATCCCCACAAAATTTTTTTAACTACTTTCAGTAACCTACCACCTATTCCATACTCTTGCAACATCTTCCGCATTGTTTTCCTAGCTACCCTATTACATGCTTTTGCCAAATCCGTAGATGCAATGAAAATTTCCCTACCCTTATCTTAATTATATGCTTCAGTGTAAACACTTGGTCTACACATTCCCTTCCCTTCCTCAAGCCACCTTGTTCATCTGAGATCCTGCTCTCCGTCTTACCCTTAATTCACTCAATTATAACTACCATACACTTTACCAGGTACACTCAACAGGCTTATTCCCTATAATTCTTACACTCTTTTGTCCCCTTTTTCTTTATTCAAAGGAACTATGCACGTTCTCTGCCAATCCCCAGGTACCTTCCCCTCTTACCTGGAGTATACCTGGAGAGGATTTCGGGGGTCAACGCCCCCGCGGCTAGGTCTGAGATCAGGCTTTCATACAGTTACTGAATAAACGCACCAACCACTCCAAAACTATATCCCAAATGTATTGGTATCAATGTTGGCTGGTATTGGTCATTTGTATGGTATCTATATATTTTATAATATTAATATTGATTACATTTGTGCTTAAAAATATCATTATCACTTGGCCTCACGATTGTGAGAGTTACTCACACACACACACACACACACGCACACACCAGGAGCTTGGAGTCGACCACTGCAACCTCAACTAGGTGAGTACACACACATACACACACACACACACACACACACACACACACACACACACACACACACACACACACAACTATCGACAAGTACCTAGCACAAGTCAAATAATGAGAAATAACATTATTACTGAGTTATTTAATATTTAATCTTCTTATGTTGTTTAATATCCATAATAAATTTAGAAACATATAGGAAAAATATCGGTATATTAGCCGAAATAGAGGTATCGTTATCGGCAATCTTTTTGCCGATACCGATAACGATATTTAATAAGTGAATAGAGCAATCTCTCAGTATACTTACACCTCTCAGGTCTATAGCTTACATCTTATACTGAGATGCCTGTAATTTTTTTCACGAATGTGCTACAAGACCAGAGATTCATGCGTTGGGCCGCATAAACTTTTTAATAATAACTATTTTCAAGTATAATCTGTTATTCTAAAATGAGGATTTTTGAACAGTAATAATTAAAAAAAATTGACTTAGTAAATGCGTGAATAGTTAAAAGCATAACGCTAGCCAGTGACTGATGTACTCCAGGAAGTACTGTGTGCTCCAGGGAGTATTGTGTACTCCAGGGAGTACTGTGTACTCAGTAATAGGACATTTCAGTTCAGACTTGCTATACAGCACGGTAGTAGGGTGGTAGCAGGTACATAGTTAAGACCTTCTGACGTAGTAGGTCATGTGTGCTTGCTAATTAGGTCAAACCGGTAGTAGCGGGAAGAAGGTTAGATCCTGCTTACCTAGCAGCTCACAGGTGCTAGATAATTAGGCAAAAAATATAATGTGTTACAAATTTCGAGTGGGCCATGCAACGTTAGTGATCCGCATGTTGGGCGCCACTGTCTGCTATAGGCATTATACTGAATTTCCTTGTGTGATATACCTTTAATCAACTTCCTGATTAGGTATATTAGTGATATACTCTCTTATCTGGTATGCCAAAGTCTATTTTTATCTGGTATATTAGTCAATAAAATCGTTGTAGACATCGTATTAAGAAAAAAACAAAACTTATTAGTTTCTTCAGTGTCATAAAATTGAATGTACGTCTCTCTGATTCCGAATGTGTATAAAATTTAATGAATGTTACAACTGTATGTATATACAGGGATACATGACCATAATTTTTGGTTATCAAGGAAAAGCGCTAAACCCACCTTGAGGAAGGTGAGGATAAAACCCATTCCCTGGATCAAGAGCCCTTCACCAGCATCAAGGTACTTCCCCCCCCCTCCTTCAGGGGATACCAGACCATAACTGTTTCCTAATTATTGATTTTGTGTAAAAGATATTTAAAATTATTTATAGTAATAATTAACTTGTGCAATGAAAAAAATCACAAAAGGATATTTTGTCCATGCCAGTACCATACAAAAGTCATAGAAATTATTAGGAAAACCTATAACATTTTTTTATTGTTTTTTTTTTTTTTTGCATTAATTTCGGAGTTCTTGAACAATAATGAACGCATGTCAAAAAGAAAAAAAAATCATGAGCGAGTATTTGTGTTGAGTGATGTGCAAGTTAAGGACTTCAAAATTTCACTTATGGGTCTATTGAAGTGCTGAAAATTACTATAATTAATATGCAAAACTGTGCAAATAAAAAAAACTACATTAAAATGGTTATACTGCCCTGGATCAGCCTGCTAACTTGCCTCTGACTGCCATGGTTTATTACAGAACATCATTAATTCCTTATGGTGAAGCAAGACAAGAGTCCAGATGTCACTATGAATCTACAAAAGATAAATGCATTAAGGAAAATTGGAAAGAGAATACTGAAAGTCTGAGTAGGTTTACATAGTAATAAAAAAAAAACATACACAAACATTCCCGGTTTATTATGGAAAAATCTATAATAAACGTAAGTAGCAGGTTAACTTACATGGTTAACCTGCTACTTAAACTTGACTCGTGTCAAGTTTAAGAAGATTTATACTTAAACTTGACTCGTGGCAAGTTCTAAGAAGATTGACTCGTGTCAAGTTTAAGAAGACTTGAGATGATGATGATGGTGGTGAATGGGTAAAATGTAAATTTTATATTCTACTACGTTACTGTGCGGTGGATTATGGTGGATCATTGTTAGGTTCGTTAAGATGCGTCAGGAAACAGGACAAGTGTTTCCTGACGTGGGTCTTAGTCATGTGATGACCCGCCACTGGAGCTTATGGTCATCAGACCGAGGCCTTACCCCTCCACCCCTTTTAAAAATTAATATTAGCTGCGAGTCAGTCCCTCATTGCTAAACTGGAACTGAAACCTGCTAACACATTCCAGGATTTGTGGATAACTAATTTTTACTGTTTGGATCGGCAACTAAGGAAAGACTCGGAGACATAACAGAAACTCTTCTAAACATCAGGAAAATTTTCCCCTTTCTGCTGACAAATAAAATGCTAATATTTATTTTCTATTGAGAGGAAAGCACTCTCAGCACACATAAGGGGGATTACCAACAGACCCCTGGCAGTCTTCAAGCTGGCACTGGACAAGCACCTAAAGTCGGTTCCTGACCAGCCGGGCTGTGGCTCGTACGTTGGTTTGCGTGCAGCGAGCAGCAACAGCCTGGTTGATCAGGCTCTGATCCACCAGGAGGCCTGGTCACAGACCGGGCCGCGGGGGCGTTGACCCCCGGAACTCTCTCCAGGTAAACTCCAATGCTTTCCTCTCAATAGAAAAATAAATACATGTAATAGCATATAGCATGTGGCCTCCAGGGGCCACATGCTATATGCTTAAGAAAGTTATACGTAACAAAATGAAGTTACAAGATGATGAATGATGAGAAAGAGGAAAAGAAGGACGAAAATAAAGAGGAAAAAGAGAAGGAAGAGAATAGAAGGAAGGAAAAGAGGATGGAGTAAGAAGAGTGAGAGGAATGGGAAGAAAGAGGCACGAAAGAGGAGGAAGAAAAACTTAGGGGGGAAGCAACAAAAAACATGAAGGAAGAGAAAACAGAGAAGGGCAAAAAGAAAGGAGAAAGAAAAGGGAGGGAGAATAAAAAAGGGCTATAGAGAAAGAAATGTAAAGAAGATAAAAAAGAGCTGGAGTGCAGGGGTGGGGAAGTTGAGAAGAGGAGTGGAAGCGAGAAGCTGAAAAGAAGAACGGAGGGGAGGAGGATGAGTAGAGGCGATGAGGAAGTAGAGAAGTGGATGAGAGGAGGAAATTGAAGAGTGGAGGGGGAGAAAGAAGTTGAGAAGAGTGACGGATGGAAGGAGGTTGTGAAGAGAGGTTAAGGAGAGGAAGTTAGGAAACCATACCACAAGCGGGATAGAACCCGCGATCAGAAAGTCGCAAAACTCCAGACCGTACCGTTAGCCACTGGGCCACCTAGCCACAATAAGATTCATCCAACTAGGTATATTTCTACACCACAGGAAGGTTAACATAGGCACCGCTGTGGCCACAAATGCAAGTTTTTACAGACGAATCTCCAGCTAGCGTGGCCGTGACAAACTCTAGCTCAAGTCCCCTCAAAGCCGTCAACATGGATGACGGCTTTGGATGAATCCTATTGTGGCTAGCTGGCCCAGTGGCTAACGCGACGGTCTGGAGTTACGAGACTCTGATGGCGGGTTCTATCCCCACCCGTGGTATGATTTGTTTACAATCGTGTCATTACGATTTCGTGAGTCATGAGGAAGTTAGGGTCAGTTATCATCTTCGCCTCAGGAATATTCAGACTTAAGTTGCTTCATTTTTTCAGTAATAACTCCAAATAATGCAGAGATGTGCCAGTGTTTGATGAATAAGCACAAGCAGAGTGGAGGACGATAAATATGAAGAGGTGGAGGAGGAAGAGTCACCAGAAGCGGAGCCGACAACTCACCTGGAGAGGGTTTCGGGGGTCAACGCCCCCGCGGACAGGTCTGTGACCAGGCCTCTGGTAGGCAATACGTTTTGATTAGTGGAAAGGAAAAGTAATCCTAGTTCCTTGGATTAAGACTCATTTACAAGCATTAAGGCACCTCCCTCGAAGAGGATCACAAGAGTTGAGGAAGATGAAAAAGATGGGTAGTGATTGCCAGAAGCAGTTCTTGGACACTGAGGATGAGAAGGACACTTGTTCATTGCCAGACACACTTGCATTCTTAAAAGTAACTGTATTTGGAGCTTCAGTTTCATTTTGTTTGATCCTCGGGAAAGGAAAAAGTAGGGCAGGGGTGATAGTATGTGAAAAGTCAAGATTTAGTTAATGATGAAATTAACCATCGTCAATCTTTATCTGACTTTAGGAAGGCAGTAAATCTGTCACTAGAAGATCACCAATGGGATCAGATCAAGCAACACTTACAAGTGCGACTGGGAGGTTTAGCGGTGCACAAGGCAATGCAGGTAACATTACCTGCATTTCTGTCCTCATGCATTGCATCCAGTGAACTCGTTAAGGAGATTGTCCCTGAACGCTTGAGAGGTGTTGTAGGAGCTCACGATCCAAAGTTCATCGAAGCTCTCCTCTCAGTGATCACAAACAGTCCCATTGGGAGAAACGATAGCGGAGAAAATCGCCCAAATAATGTTCAGCAATGCCTTCGGAAAGTACAGAGCTCGTCTCCTAGCAGTGAAGGCACCATATTCCGGAGATTTCCTTTTAACTGTCCCTAATTCCTCCTTGGGCATTCGCCTCGACCCTCAGGCCATTCAGATTGGTGTTGCTCTTCGCATACTCACCGAACATTTGCGGCAGGGCGTCAGGTGATCAATTTGGGTTATATGATCTTGTCTGTCACACATCAAACAAAAAAAAAAGTGCCAGACACGAGAAGGTCAATGACATCAAGTGAAGTCTTGCACAGCCCCTTGCCAGCGGAACGGGAACCTCAGATACTGAGGCCTAACAGAAGCCAAAAGCGTCCAGGTGGAGTCACCATGCTACCCTGGAAGGATGGTAAGCAGGCTGCATGGGATTACACCTGTGCCTCTACGTTGGCTGACACCTAATTATCATACTCTGAAGCTGAAGGGGGTGGGAGGAGGAGAAAATACTCAGCTCCGGGGAGAAACCTCCTGAGTTTTCCCTGAAGTACATTTATTCGCTTCTTTGAGGCTCTGGGTCCCCGGTAAGTTCTACAGGTGGTACCACCCTATATATGTATAATTATATATATACATATATATATATATATATATATATATATATATATATATATATATATATATATATATATATATATATATATATATATATATATATATATATATATATATATATATGTGTCTATCTGTATATATATATATATATATATATATATATATATTTATATATATATATATATATATATATATATATATATATATATAGTATCCTTGTGTCTCATCTGTGTTTTAGCCTCCAACTGTGCCACTCTTGTACCAGTTTCCCATTTCTCGAACAGTCTGATATCAGGTTCATCTCCTCAAGTCTCTCCTTATAGTTAATATACTTTAACTCCTTGAATAGTTTCGTTAGAAACTTATACACTTTTGCCAGCTTCTACATATGCTTTATCAGATGTGGGTTCTATAATGGTTCTGGATATTCCAAGACGGGCCCGACATATGCCGTATATGTACTAGCCTATATGTGCTTGCAGGGATAGAGAATTAGCTCCTGGACCAGCCTCTCTGCTGGTTGCTGCCAAGTTCACTCTCTCTCCTGGGTTATCGCACCTCGTCTTTATGTACTGATCCTGCGTTTATAATTTTCTTCATGTTGTTGCACTTCCTGACTACTCTTAGACTGAAGATATATTTCTTAACATCATATGTATGTGTGTGTGTGTGTGTGTGTGTGTGTGTGTGTGTGTGTGTGTGTGTGTGTGTGTGTGTGTGTGTGTGTGTGTGTGTGTGTGTGTGTGTCTGTGTGTGTGTGTGTGTGTGTGTGTGTGTCTCCGCACGTGTACGTACGTGTGTGTGTGCGTAGGTGTGTATGAGGCAGTTCAGTTGAGTGATCGAGTATAGAACCTTCAATCATCGAAGGGAATCAAATAGACGTACGCTCGACCAACAGACGCAAATTCAAAAGACGTTCATTGATTACCCCTCCACCCCCCCATCAGATTGGATAAGTTGTGCGTCTTCATACTATCTCCTATTGCAGTTTTACCTTCCATGACACTGAACTGTTCCAACTGTGCTTTATCAAAATTAATTTCACGCATCATCAGCAATTTAAATTTCTCCTTAGGAAGAGTTTTTTTTTTTTTTACCTCCAACCAAGTAGAGGCAAACCCCTTCAATGTTTCCTGGCATGCCCCTTCCTTGTTTCCTGGCATGCCCCTTCCTTGTTTCCTGGCACGCCCCTTCCTTGTTTCCTGGCATGCCCCTTCCTTGTTTCCTGGCACGCCCCTTCCTTGTTTCCTGGCATGCCCCTTCCTTGTTTCCTGGCACGCCCCTTCCTTGTTTCCTGGCATGCCCCTTCCTTGTTTCCTGGCATCCCCCTTCCTTGTTTCCTGGCATGCCCCTTCCTTGTTTCCTGGCACGCCCCTTCCTTGTTTCCTGGCATGCCCCTTCCTTGTTTCCTGGCACGCCCCTTCCTTGTTTCCTGGCATGCCCCTTCCTTGTTTCCTGGCACGCCCCTTCCTTGTTTCCTGGCATGCCCCTTCCTTGTTTCCTGGCACGCCCCTTCCTTGTTTCCTGGCACGCCCCTTCCTTGTTTCCTGGCACGCCCCTTCCTTGTTTCCTGGCAAGCCCCTTCCTTGTTTCCTGGCACGCCCCTTCCTTGTTTCCTGGCATGCCCCTTCCTTGTTTCCTGGCACGCCCCTTCCTTGTTTCCTGGCACGCCCCTTCCTTGTTTCCTGGCACGCCCCTTCCTTGTTTCCTGGCACGCCCCTTCCTTGTTTCCTGGCACGCCCCTTCCTTGTTTCCTGGCACGCCCCTTCCTTGTTTCCTGGCACGCCCCTTCCTTGTTTCCTGGCACGCCCCTTCCTTGTTTCCTGGCACGCCCCTTCCTTGTTTCCTGGCACGCCCCTTCCTTGTTTCCTGGCACGCCCCTTCCTTGCTTCCTGACACGCCCCTTCCTTGTTTCCTGGCAAACCCCTTCCTTGCCCCTTCCTTGTTTCCTGCACGCCCATCCTTGTTTCCTGGCAAGCCCCTTTTTCCTTGTTTAATGGCAAGCCCCTTCCTTGTTTCCTGGCACGCCCCTTCCTTGTTTCCTGGCAGGCCCCTTCCTTGTTTCCTGGCACGCCCCTTCCTTGTTTCCTGGCAATTCCTTGTTTCCCCTTCCTTGTTTCCTGGCAAGCCCCTTCCTTGTTTCCTGGCACGCCCCTTCCTTGTTTCCTGGCACGCCCCTTCCTTGTTTACCCCGTTCCTTGTTTCCTGACCAGCCCCTTCCTTGTTTCCTGGCACGCCCCTTCCTTGTTTCCTGACAAGCCCCTTCCTTGTTTCCTGACAAGCCCCTTCCTTGTTTCCTGACAAGCCCCTTCCTTGTTTCCTGGCACGCCCCTTGTTTCCTGGCACTCCCCTTCCTTGTTTCCTGACAAGCCCCTTCCTTGTTTCCTGACAACCCCCTTCCTTGTTTCCTGGCACGCCCCTTCCTTGTTTCCTGGCACGCCCCTTCCTTGTTTCCGGGCACGCCCCTTGTTTCCTGGCACGCCCCTTGTTTCCTGGCACGCCCCTTCATTGTTTCCTGGCACGCCCCTTCCTTGTTTCCTGGCACGCCCCTTCCTTGTTTCCTGGCACGCCCCTTCCTTGTTTCCTGGCAAGCCCCTTCCTTGTTTCCTGGCAAGCCCCTTCCTTGTTTCCTGACAAGCCCCTTCCTTGTTTCCTGGCACGCCCCTTCCTTGTTTCCTGGCAAGCCCCTTCCTTGTTTCCTGGCAAGCCCCTTCCTTGTTTCCTGACAAGCCCCTTCCTTGTTTCCTGACAAGCCCCTTCCTTGTTTCCTGACAAGCCCCTTCCTTGTTTCCTGGCAAGCCCCCTTCCTTGTTTCCTGGCACGCCCCCTTCCTTGTTTCCTGGCACGCCCCCTTCCTTGTTTCCTGGCAAGCCCCTTCCTTGTTTCCTGGCAAGCCCCTTCCTTGTTTCCTGGCAAGCCCCTTCCTTGTTTCCTGGCAAGCCCCTTCCTTGTTTCCAGGCAAGTCCCTTCCTTGCTTCCTGGCAAGTCCCTTCCTTGTTTCCAAGCAAGTCCCTTCCTTGCTTTCTGACAAGCCCCTTCCTTGTTTCCTGGCACGCCCCTTCCTTGTTCCCTGACAAGCCCCTTCCTTGTTTCCTGGTAAGCCCCTTCCTTGTTTCCTAGCACGCCCCTTCCTTGTTTCCTGGCAAGCCCCTTCCTTGTTCCCTGACAAGCCCCTTCCTTGTTTCCTGGCAAGCCCCTTCCTTGTTTCCTGACCAGCCCCTTCCTTGTTTCCTGGCACGCCCCTTCCTTGTTTCCTGACAAGCCCTTTCCTTGTTTCCTGGCACGCCCCTTCCTTGTTTCCTGACAAGCCCCTTCCTTGTTTCCTGACAAGCCCCTTCCTTGTTTCCTGGCAAGCCCCTTCCTTGTTTCCTGGCACGCCCATTCCTCGTTTCCTGGCACGCCCCTTTCTTGTTTCCTGACAAGCCCCTTGTTTCCTGGCACGCCCCTTCCTTGTTTCCTGGCAAGCCCCTTCCTTGTTTCCTGGCAAGCCCCTTCCTTGTTTCCTGGCAAGCCCCTTCCTTGTTTCCTGGCAAGCCCCTTCCTTGTTTCCTGACAAGCCCCTTCCTTGTTTCCTGGCAAGCCCCTTCCTTGTTTCCTGGCACGCCCCTTCCTTGTTTCCTGGCAAGCCCCTTCCTTGTTTCCTGGCACGTCCCTTCCTTGTTTCCTAGCACGCCCATCCTTGTTTCCTGGAAAGCCCTTTCCTTGTTTCCTGGCAAGCCCCTTCCTTGTTTCCTGACAAGCCCCTTCCTTGTTTACTGGCAAGCCCCCTTCCTTGTTTCCTGGCACGCCCCCTTCCTTGTTTCCTGGCACGCCCCCTTCCTTGTTTCCTGGCAAGCCCCTTCCTTGTTTCCTGGCAAGCCCCTTCCTTGTTTCCAGGCAAGTCCCTTCCTTGCTTCCTGGCAAGCCCATTCCTTGCTTCCTGGCAAGTCCCTTCCTTGTTTCCAGGCAAGTCCCTTCCTTGCTTTCTGGCAAGTCCCTTCCTTGTTTCCAGGCAAGTCCCTTCCTTGTTTCCAGGCAAGTTCCTTCCTTGCTTCTTGGCAAGTCCCTTCCTTGCTTCCTGGCAAGCCCTTTCCTTGCTTCCTGGCAAGTCCCTTCCTTGTTTCCTGGCAAGTCCCTTCCTTGTTTCCAGGCAAGTTCCTTCCTTGCTTCTTGGCAAGTCGATTCCTTGCTTCCTGGCAAGCCCTTTCCTTGCTTCCTGGCAAGTCCCTTCCTTGTTTCCAGGCAAGTCCCTTCCTTGCTTCCTGGTAAGTACCTTCCTTGTTTCCTGGCAAGCCCCTTCCTTGCTTCCTGGCAAGCCCCTTCCTTGCTTCCTGGCAAGCCCTTTCCTTGCTTCCTGGCAAGTCCCTTCCTTGTTTCCAGGCAAGTCCCTTCCTTGTTTCCAGGCAAGTCTCTTCCTTGTTTCCTGGCAAGCCCCTTCCTTGTTTCCAGGCAAGCCTCTTCCTTTCTTCCACGCAAGCCCCTTCCTTGCTTCCTGGCAAGATCCTTCCTTGCTTCCTGGCAAGCCCCTTCCTTGCTTCCAGGCAAGAGCCTTTTTTGTTTCCAGGCAAGCCCCTTCCTTGATCCCTGGCAAGCCCCTTCCTTGCTTTCTGGCAAGCCCCTTCCTTCCTTCCATGCAAGCTCCTTCCTTGCTTCCAGGCACGTCCCTTCCTTGCTTCCTGGCAGCCCCTTCCTTGCTTCCTGGAAAGCCCCTTCCTTGCTTCCTGGCAAGCCCCTTCCTTGCTTCCAGGCAAGCCCCATCCTTGCTTCCTGGCAAGATCCTTCCTTGCTTCCTGGCAAGCCCCTTCCTTGCTTCCTGGTAAGATTCTTCCTTGTTTCCTGGCAAGCCCCTTCTTTGCTTCCAGGCAAGCCCCTTCATTGCTTCCTGGCAAGATTCTTCCTTGCTTCCTGGCAAGCCCCTTCCTTGCTTCCAGGCAAGCCCCTTCCTTGCTTCCTGGCAAGATCCTTCCTTGCTTCCTGGCAAAATCCTTCCTTGCTTCCTGGCAAGATTCTTCCTTGCTTCCTGGCAAGCCCCTTCCTTGCTTCCAGGCAAGCCCCTTCCTTGCAAGATTCTTCCTAGCTTCCAGGCAAGCCCCTTCCTTGCTTCCTGGCAAGCCCCTTCCTTGCTTCCTGGCAAGATCCTTCCTTGCTTCCTGACAAACCCCTTCCATGTTTCCAGGCAAGCCCCTCCCTTGCTTCCTGGCAAGCCCCTTCTTTGCTTTCTGGCAAGCCCCTTCTTTGCTTTCTGGCAAGCCCCTTCCTTGCTTCCTGGCAAGCCCCTTCCTTGCTTCCTGGCAAGCCCCTTCCTTGCTTCCAGGCAAGCCCCTTCCTTGCTTCCTGGCAAGCCCCTTCCTTGCTTCCTGGCAAGCCCCTTCCTTGCTTCCAGGCACGTCCCTTCCTTGTTTCCAGGCAAGCCCCTTCCTTGCTTCCTGGCAAGCCCCTTCCTTGCTTCCTGGCAAGCCCCTTCCTTGCTTCCAGGCAAGCCCCTTCCTTGCTTCCTGGCAAGCCCCTTCCTTGCTTCCTGGCAAGATCCTTCCTTGCTTCCTGGCAAGCCCCTTCCTTGCTTCCTGGCAAGATCCTTCCTTGCTTCCTGGCAAGATTCTTCCTTGCTTCCTGGCAAGCCCCTTCCTTGCTTCCTGGCAAGATTCTTCCTTGCTTCCTGGCAAGCCCCTTCCTTGCTTCCTGGCAAGATCCTTCCTTGCTTCCTGGCAAGATTCTTCCTTGCTTCCTGGCAAGATCCTTCCTTGCTTCCTGGCAAGATCCTTCCTTGCTTCCTGGCAAGCCCCTTCCTTGCTTCCTGGCAAGATCCTTCCTTGCTTCCTGGCAAGATTCTTCCTTGCTTCCTGGCAAGCCCCTTCCTTGCTTCCTGGCATGCACCTTCCTTGCTTCCAGGCAAGCCCCTTCCTTGCTTCCTGGCAAGCCCCTTCCTTGCTTCCTGGCATGCAGCTTCCTTGCTTCCAGGCAAGCCCCTTCCTTGCTTCCTGGCAAGATCCTTCCTTGCTTCCTGGCAAAATCCTTCCTTGCTTCCTGGCAAGATTCTTCCTTGCTTCCTGGCAAGATTCTTCCTTGCTTCCTGGCATGCACCTTCCTTGCTTCCAGGCAAGCCCCTTCCTTGCTTCCTGGCATGCAGCTTCCTTGCTTCCAGGCAAGCCCCTTCCTTGCTTCCTGGCAAGATCCTTCCTTGCTTCCTGGCAAAATCCTTCCTTGCTTCCTGGCAAGATTCTTCCTTGCTTCCTGGCAAGCCCCTTCCTTGCTTCCTGGCATGCACCTTCCTTGCTTCCAGGCAAGCCCCTTCCTTGCTTCCTGGCATGCACCTTCCTTGCTTCCAGGCAAGCCTCTTCCTTGCTTCCTGGCAAGATCCTTCCTTGCTTCCTGGCAAAATCCTTCCTTGCTTCCTGGCAAGATCCTTCCTTGCTTCCAGGCAAGCCCCTTCCTTGCTTTCAGGCATGCCCCTTCTTTGCTTCCTGGCAAGCCCCTTCCTTTCAAGCTGCTTGCTTAAAAAAAAGGTGTCCCTCGCCGACAGAAGAGAAACTGAAGAAATTTTAATTTTTCTTCTTCTTTCGCATAGCTTAGCTCCAATTTTCTCTGAAAGCAGAATGGTTGAAGCAATAACCAGTTTTTAACGCTTTGTTGAGCGCGATATGAGGGAGCGATTATACGTGCATTTAAGAGGAGGTACCACTCAATTTAAATAAAGCAACGTGCTTGTCATGAATTCTTGGATGAGAAATCGTCGGTTTTGATCGACCTTCGCCAACCAGTGAACTATGTATTCAACTGAAAAATCGCTGAAACTGGGTGTTTTCCCCAACTGATTTCTCCCACTAAAAGTCGAAAAAAAAGTTAATGTAAATTCTTAATCATATTCTCCCATCTTTTCTCTTTTGAATTCAGTAAAGAAAACAGTGTCACAAGAGAAAGTCTCACGCAATTCGCTTCTCAAGTCGAACATCCCCTAAAATATCATGGTTTTCTGCTGGATTCCCATGAAATTTCAGCTAAACAAGCGGCTAATAACATAATTTATTTAATGAGACTGTCAGATTCAAAAGGAATTAGGTCTCTGTCTTATATAGGGAAAAAGTTACTAGCCTCTAAAAAGCATCTGGTCGTGTTGGGTCGGGTCGGGTCGTGTTGGGTGGCTCATTTGTCACACTAACTGTCAGTAAGACGTCGTTCCGCTCGCTACACTCACTAGCTCGTAATAATGCTTCTTCGTGCCTACTTGAATAATGAACGAAATAAGATGGGACTTCAATCTGTCCCTCTAAAATTCAGCAATCACACTTCTTCATTAGTCTCTACTTGATCGTAGCAGGGAAGCGACGACGGTGATCCGCCACGAGGAGAAGAAGGTACTGTTTCTGCTCCTCATTCTTGGTCAGTGACGCATTGAAGGTCGGAAAGGGGAAAACAGCTTTTTCTGCTGTGTCATTCATGACCTTCAAAGAACCCGCAGACTTCTTCATTTCCAGGTACGTCTTGTTCTTCTCCCATGTTTCGGGGTCTTCATTCAAGAAGGAAGATTTATCCTTCCCCTTCCTCTTCTCAGCAATGACACTAAACATCTTCAGCATCCTCTTAGTCACGAACTCTTCCAGTTCGACTCCGATCTTTGAGACACCTCGCAATCGACGGGGGCACCCTGGTTTTTATTCCCACTCGAGGTTGGCCACCATCTTGCACTTTCTCGCAATGTCCACTTTCTCATCGATGAACGCCAATCCAGCCAGGTGCTCCGCCAGATACCAGAGATGGCACGCTAAGGTGATGGCAGCAGCATTCGCGATCTCTCTGTCCGGATACGCTCAAAGGTTTGGAGGAAGTCCAAGTCATTGCAAAGGGCTTGCACACCATGTGGAGCCTTGTTCCAGAACTGGATGTAAATCAAGGCGACGAAAAGCGAAAGTAAGTTCTGCTTCAGGTGAAAGAACTGTGACATGTGAAGTACGTCGCCCCACATCGGAAGCCGGGCAGTTGAGAAAGATTCGAGGGGACACCATACTAGCCACACACACAACTTTGTGTTGTGCTGTCTCTTGAGGCGGAAGAATGTGTCGTGGGGTCGAACCCAGGCCTGCTGTAATTTAGTAAATGATTCAATACTACTTGTTTCGTGGTTTCATTCTATATAGACTGCTTGTTGAGGCGGGTACTCAAACAGGAGGAGGCTGAAATTAATCCTTGAGCATCCACTGCCACGAGTGTCCTCGCAACACGAAACAAGCCTAGTACGCTAGGCTCATGTTGTTTTGTAGGATCGATGGCGGAGTGGATAAGGGACAGGTTGAGCCTTTGTAATACGATGTTTCTACAGAAGGCCTTGTGATGACGCGCCACGTAAATATATGCGCGAAAACGAGGTGATTATTTTTTTTTAATTTGTTTATTTTTCTTTCTAATACACTAAATTTACCACTCATCATTACAGTGTGGGAGGAGCTATAGCACAGTAGGAGGAGTCAAGAGGAAAAGCAGGGACAATAACTGTTTTGTCAGCAGTCTGGTCCTTGGCCACAATGTGTCTTATGATGACGCTATTATTACTAATAAGCTTCATCTGCTTATACCATTTATTCAAAAATCACAGCAGACATAAGAAAAATTATATAAAAGCATAATAAAGACGACCAAAATAATATTATTTGGCATATTATAACGGAGGGTGGGAGGGAGGGTGGTGGCCGGGCGCGGTCAATGATTTATTTAAGCTCCTGACCATAAAGGAAAAGTTCTCTCTCTTCTGGCTGGTCTCTTACTATAGAAAACGGTATAATACACAGGGGAAACTATGATTTTTTAAAAAATTTTTACGTAATAAGAGTGCGCACGTTTACCCTAAATATCTAGGAAGTAAGATTTTGGCCTATTGCTTGATGAGTCTCCATTATTAATAATTAGATTGAAACGATTTCACAGAAAACCGGGCCTGGTGGCTAAAGCTCCCGCTTCACACACGGAGGGCCCGGGTTCGATTCCCGGCGGGTGGAAACATTTCGACACGTTTCCGTACACCTATTGTCCTGTTCACCTAGCAGCAAATAGGTACCTGGGTGTTAGTCGACTGGTGTGGATCGCATCCTGGGGGACAAGATTAAGGACCCCAATGGAAATAAGTTAGACAGTCCTCGATGACGCACTGACTTTCTTGGGTTATCCTGGGTGGCTAACCCTCCGGGGTTAAAAATCCGAACGAAATCTTATCTTATCTTATCTTATCACATCTAGAATATCTCAAATATTTTTTATTTTGTGTGGGGGGAAGGGGTAAAAGGCAGATATTTCAGCGAGTGTCAAAAGCGTACCAAACGTATTTTTTTCGGCATGAAGACAAGGTATATTACATTATTTTGTCCATTGGATTGTAGGGTTAGACTTGCTCTATCAGGCGAATGTGTCCGCAGAGCCACTCGCAGTGCCACTACGAAGATTAGTGCTGCCAAGCGTCATACTCGGTAAATATTTTTTTTCTCATTTGTTTGTTGGCTAATCTTATTGAAACTTTGTCACAGTTCATTAAACAATCGCTTCTAAACATACACAAAAAAAGAAACAAAAATCGGACGAGAGAAAAAAAAAGATATTGACCTCTCCCGAGTGGATAAAGTGACATGTACGTTGTGTTGTTCCTTCAGGCGGGGCAGTGTGTCGTGGGGTCGAACCATGGCCTGCCGCTATTTGGTAAATGATTCAAAACCACTTGCTTCGTGGTTTTATCGATATATACATATACATACATATATATATATATATATATATATATATATATATATATATATATATATATATATATATATATATATTTAGATACATTTCTGTACTGCCTGTTTGAAGAATGAAACATTTGTACAACATTTGGGAATCTTTATTACGTAAAAGTTTCGCCAGTCCAGTACAAAGAAGAACAGTGGATATGGATTTTCACTCCAGTAGCTTGTATTGTGTGTGTGTGTGTATTATATATATATATATATATATATATATATATATATATATATATATATATATATATATATATATATATATATATATATTGCAAACAATCGCAGACAGGCGATATTATCTATGCAAGACAAGCCATTGATTTAAGTACATGTAAAATAAGTCATTGAGTCGAGTATAAGGTAATACAGCTGCGAAGATCCTGAAAAATATTTTTAAGCAAGGCGTTTCTTATAGAAAGAAAAAAATACTATTTTATACAAGGATATAGTGTGCTGAGGACAGCAGTGCTAAATATATGAAAAGTGAGAAGTTTAAAATTAAACTGAGATGTGTTATTTGTGTGAGATGGGTAGAGGTGAGGCAAGGAGAATGAGTAGGTGTGCTCACCTTAACCTTTCCCATGTGAGTGATGGTTAGAAGTAAGTTAAGGAGAGGGGTAGGAGGAGGTGTAGCTCACCTTAACCCTGCCCATGGTAGCCTTGAGCCGCTGCTCTAGCTTAGGCACCGCACAGCGGAGGTGGGCGTTATCTTCCTCCAGCCTGAACTGCCACAATAGCTCGGCACCCTCGTCCTCTATCTACAGTAGTGGAAAGAAGTATGGCAACACCCCTAATTTGTCCAGCAGCAAATAATAAGTTATTAGAAATGTGAAATAAATCAACTGTAAATCCATATACAGTAATAATACAGTTTTACTGGATTTTGTGAGAAAGTTATATTTGTAACTCTAACAGGTACCTTATGCAGTAGTGCTGATTCTAAATAATTTCATATATAATAATTTGGTGCAAAAATCAGTGCTATTCATGCACAGTTGAGGTAACACATGAAAAATACTGGAACAAAATAAGTAAGTGATTGGAGTAATTTAGATGAATATGAATAGGATACATTTGAATGACTATGGGAGAAAACTTTATTTATACTGAATTTCTTAGTCACATAGGTTTAATTATACTAGAATCTTATCCATACTAAAATTAAATATATATATATATATAATTATGATAATATTATTTATTAGCATTTACTCACTGACATTAAATGTCTAGGGTGTTGCCATATTCTTCACTATTGTTTAAATATTCCTAAAGTCAATACGCGTTACAAAGATGGAACACTGCAGACCGCGTTACAAAGATGGAACACTGCAGACCGCGTTACAAAGATGGAACACTGCAGACCGCGTTACAAAGATGGAACACTGCAGACCACCTTATAGGTACTGAATCCTGAGGACCCTCAGGGCTGGTACCTCACTTAGTTTCATTTATTGAGGATGCTCTAATAACGAGACAGGAGGAGCGTGTTAAAGGTTCTTACCTCAGTTTTTATGTTACTGCAATTGTATATTTTTACTGATTTACCTTCTCTATTAAATTTTTGCATCATATTTTAATATTTCTCCCAGTCCTCGTCTTCCACATGGATCTGTACAGAGTACTTTTACATAGAATTTCTTAGAGTGGAACTTTTATGGGCAACTGAGACAAACTGGTCTATTTACTATTGCCCATTAATTGATTATTATTACTAATCATGTCTCATAATAGCATATTTAAAATAACATATTTAACATGTTCGCCATTATTATTCGCCATCATAACATATATAACATCTTCGTAAATCAATTAGTACATAAATAAAGTTGTACATAAGTAGTACATTACTGAACTTAACATACCTGAAACGCAAGTTCTTGCCCTTGCTAAACATTTCTGTTAAATTCTGGATTCCAATAACCAATATTAAACATTCTAAGACTTTTGAAGTACCGTATTTCTATCAGAACTGTTTAATGTTTCTAAATGTTATAATGTGGCCTGGTGGCTAAAGCTCCCGCTTCACACACCGAGGGCCCGGGTTCGATTCCCGGCGGGTGGAAACATTTCGACACGTTTCCTTACACCTGTTGTCCTGTTCACCTAGCAGCAAATAGGTACCTGGGTGTTAGTCGACTGGTGTGGGTCGCATCCTGGGGGACAAGATTAAGGACCCCAATGGAAATAAGTTAGACAGTCCTCGATGACGCACTGACTTTCTTGGGTTATCCTGGGTGGCTAACCCTCCGGGGTTAAAAATCCGAACGAAATCTTATCTTATCTTAACAAAATATTCACTGTTTCTTTTTTAGCTAGTGTACTTTATTTTCTCCTGATTGTCTTGC
Source organism: Cherax quadricarinatus (assembly GCF_038502225.1). Taxonomy (NCBI): domain Eukaryota; kingdom Metazoa; phylum Arthropoda; class Malacostraca; order Decapoda; family Parastacidae; genus Cherax; species Cherax quadricarinatus. Next base: position 5,009,627 of record NC_091308.1, read on the forward strand.
GAATCAGCTTTGATAATTTCACGGTCGTCTTCTCCAGAAGGGACCAATACGCAAGTCAAAACATAAACATGTGAAGGAAAAACGCGCTATTTTTCACACAATGTGTTATGTCCTATTGTATCTGGTCATCACATCCTTGTAATCAAGATAACCGCGACGTAAACTTTCTTGTACATTTAAACAAGTGTTTGACCCTTCCGACAAGGCTGTGTATTCGTGAGGTGTGTCTGTCGACCAGGTTAACTGAGACGTCAAGAGTCGCTGTTGGATTTGCATATTTAATTAATGTCATATGAAATTCTTTTAAAAACCAATGTTGATAACAAATGCATCATTGAGATAATATATAAATGACGAACTTCGCCATAAACCTTGGTTAAGAAGTCTGTTGCTGTATTAAGCTTGTACAGCGCAGTAGTATTTGAGAGACTGTGTTGTGTGGAGTATAGCTGGTGATTTTTACTAGTGAATTATAAGATAGAAATGGTTATAACTATGATCATAATTTTTAAAGAAGTGGACCGGTAAGCCAGCGGAAGGCCTCGGTCAGATGGCCAAAAACTCCAAGGGCGGGTCATCATCTGACTAAGACCCGCGTCAGGAAACACTTGTCCTGTTTTCTGACGAACCTTACCTAACCTAACAGAATTATTAAATGTATTTGTTCTGAAGAAAGCTCCTTGGGAAAACTTTCCATCAGAGATTACTCTATCATTCTGCAAATTTAAGATAAATGTTGAGATTCAAGTATGTTACAAGTTAGTAAATTTTTAAATCGTTACTTGACTCAGATTTTTTGCCTAGGAACTTAGGGAAGTGTACATTATCGTCCCGCTGTATGGTAAGCCTTAAAACTTATTAAAAAAAATAATGTTTTAAAATGATCTCATATCTGCTGCCCCTCTATAAACCTGCACATCCTGAAGTCTACCAATCAAGCTTTTATCCACCAGTACATAGTCCAAAAAATAGTCCGACAAAGAAAGGCCCCTGTACGAAATTAGGGCATGAATAGCTGACCAAGAGGCTGAATCCGCTTGGTCGTTACCTCGAGCATCCACGTGTCCTGACACCCAGCAATAAACGGCATCGTTATGTTTACTAGAACTGTGACTTAACTAAAGGTGTATACCGTACGTAGGACGATGGGATGAGGGAAATTTCTGGATACCTTGTAACGCACTACAGGAGTCCGAAACAACTATGAATGACGGAGTGGACATCGATGGCTATGAGAACTGCCTACAACTCGGCCGTTAAAATACTGGTCAAGTCAAATAACCTCGGATGATTTTGTCAGGAAAAACTGCTCCACAGTTACTGTTCAGTTGCTGAGGAAATCCTTCTGTGTCAGATAATGCTGGAAGCATTTTTCGATAAGAATAGTATTGAACAAGCTACTACAACCACATGCCATCCATCATCAAAAGGATCTCTTAGTACCAAACTAAGTAGGCTCTTGTATAACCTGTTCAAACCTAATCATGATGTTTAATAGGAATTTTAAAGTCCCAGTAGCGGCTGTCAAACGTCATGTTAGGGAAGACAAGCCATTGTCTAACATGGCTGCTGGTGCCCTTCAGGGAGGATGGGAAGTAATTTCAAGTTGATGACGCTGTGTATGCCAGAAATTTTGGGAATGGTGAACCTTGAGGTATTAGGTGTTAAGAATTATTAAATGCATATCGAGATATTTTATAATATATGAAAAAGGCATACAAATAAACTTATGCCAAGGTTTAGGAGTGAGGGAGAGCAAACACTGATCCCAGCAGTACCAGAAGTTGTAAGGAGTGAGTTGATAATTCCTGGTGAGTATAGAAACTGGGCACGTTTATGGTCAGAGAAACTGCTCACAATAGGTAACAGGGACAATAAACTTAAGGATCAGGTCAGTGCGGAGGAAGACCCTCCTGGGAGGGTTGATAATGTCAACAGTAGTGTTAGAGGAGAGTATGCACCTCAGGACAACGCCAAACCTCCATATCTCAGGCGTTCCTGAAGAGTGGTCAAACCTCCAGACAGGTTGGATTTATAAGTTAGTTCTGATAAGCTAATCATTATATAGAATGGTATAATTTGTTTTGATGATATAATCTAATTTAGGAGAGAAGGACTGTAAGCTGTTTGAGCAGTGAGAGAATTAAATCCTGTTGGGAATACTGTTTACGTTCGAGCGTCTGTAGATGTTGTGGTGTCGAGTGAGCGTGAGGGATCGGGTGGCTTCAAGAGGGTACACTATTACTGTTATTCTGTCTGAATTTCCCTTACAACCGTAGTAGATCTGTTTTTCCTACATATGTTATGCCTATTTCCTATTTTTTCTGCATGCCTCCTCAAACGAGGAAAATAATTTGTCTCTTCTACTTTGTCTTTTCTGGCACTGGATTCTGACTATAGTTTTCAGGATCTTCTGCTAATGAAATGTAGGTTCTTACATTGGAGATCCTGTTTAAAGTTTACTTCACCTACTTGTTTATTGCTCTCAGTTATAGATTCCAAATTACGTAAAAAAGGAAGATTTATTGGATAGGATACAGAGAAGAGATTCCAAATACGTACCATCACAGAAGCAAATCTTTTAATAACTCAAAGCACTTGGCCTATTTCTCTCAGGTAACAAACACTACGAGATATTTTATGGCTCTGATGCACTCAGACATGGAGAACTCTTTGAAGTGCTGAACGAATCCATAACCCGAATCAATGGAACGAAACTGCAAAGCAGAAGTTGTAACACGAATGTACGCAAATATTTTTTTGCGAACAGCAGTATAGTCATATGGAATAGACCTTCCGTTAATGCTGCAATTGATGAAGAACCATCTGGACAAGCACTTTTCTAATATAAGATTTAACTAGGAACAACCTGCCCTAGTGAGAGAGGGGAGCGAGATATTGCCTAGTACACTCACGTATTCATTCAATCACTCACTCACTAAGCCCACACTAAACCCCACAGATTAATTAATAAAAAAAAATGCAGGAGATTGAACAATCTGAAGTTCTGGTGCGGCAGCTAAGCTGCTGCACCAGAACTTTCAGCTCACAATGTGCAATCGAATCAACAATAGCAGTAGTGGCATAAGCGGAGGGTTGTGATAGTAATAAAAGAACTAGTAGTAATCAGAAGTAGAACTGGAACATCCCGCTCTGAGTGGCAATGGAGTAACACTTGAAATTCAGATAAGAAAACTAATGTACCAGAGTATATGTAGCCCTTGTTTTTCCATCGAGTTTCGTCTCTCCTGTGAAATTCATGCCTTTTTTGAATATGGTATGATATATTTTTCTTCTATTTTCGAATAAGCAGAAATAGATATGCAGAGAGCCTTCTGCATTTCTATCTTGGACTCGAGCGCCTAGATAATATACAATGGTTAGTGATCTAGACAGAAGCAGAGAGATCTTAACAGAAAGCCATGGTGGGGATCCTCTATTAAGTGTCTTACCCCCCGTCCCCCATGTATTTCCTAGTAAAACCTACCTCAGTCATCCTCTCTGACTAGTTCATCATTCTCCTAATCTAATGTTTTCAAAATATTACTTCAGAAATTTCTGCTTTGTTGAGTGAAGCAGCTTGCTTCTTCTGTCAGCTATCAAACTGGTCTCAGTTATCTCAACCTACGTCTTCACGTTTAAAAATCTATTAATATTAGTTTATCACCTGGATCCCTTTGGTCTCTCTGCAATTTTGTCATTTTTTTTTTTTATTCGCCGGTATTCTCCCGGCCCGGGTCTTTTCCAAGAGTGGTGACCCGGCCTTGGCTCCCTATCTAGGGAGTGTCTCGAGACCTAAGTCTCCCATGGGAGGAGGTACAAGTACCCCCTCATCGTTGGGACCAACTGTCCAGTTATACTTCTATCACTTCTGCGTTGTTTCTATCATTTTAATATCTAAATCTAAGATTTAGATATAAATATGATAGAATAATAACCGAACATCTTCTATGGATGTCATCATCAGTTAAATTCAGTTTTTGTATAAAAAAATTCTACTGAAATATATCTACATAAATTAAATAATTACTTATAGCATATTTTGTGGAACATTAACAAAAGTTTACAGTCACGCAGCAACAATTTTAATCCGGTTTTCTGTCGTAATTATTATGCTTAACTTCTTACGTGATTTTAATATTGTTGTTTAATAATACAACAATATCAGAGTTGTTTGCCTGATATGGAACTATGACTCAACACAATCTTATTATTTCTCACGTGTCATTTTGCAGACGAGCATTTTGTACTAAAATCAGGATTTCAAAAGGTTATGCTCAGTGTATTTTAATGGTTAAAAAAACACAGTATAATTTAAGATTAAGATACACTCGCTCTTCCTAATCTAATACAAGTAACCTTACCTGCTGACCACCTCATTCACTTGTTATTTTATGGGACTGGTTGGTTTAAAGTTCCTGGGCTACTCGAGGGGTCATTAAAATACCTTCACAGAATGCATACTATCATACAAAAATACTTTAATGCATAAATCTGGGATTAAACTAGATTATCAGCATATATACACTAAGAAATACAACTCTCTCAGTGTTAATACACTGGGAGTCAATATATTGGTGTTGCAGAGTCTGTTCTGGCAACTTTTTTTTTTTCAATATTAATTCATCTAAATATGAAAAATTAGAAAATTACATAACGTAGTCACCGGTTGTTCTTTAATTCTAGTGTATATAGGATCATAATACGCTCCTTTACTTCAGGAACTATTATTGCTAAGTGTGAATGACATGCTTTACTTTCACTGTCACCTACTTTATTAATCTAAATATCTACTAATATTTTTCACACTAAACTTTCCACTGTTTTTTTCGTGCCATACACTCGTCTTAGTGTGTATATCAATTATTTTGTAAAGATGTAAGTTTGTTATGTTATTCTGGAGAAGCTGATGAATTCTTATATTTTATGTGAATTGAATAGTATAGATAAAATTAATTACTTCATAATAAATTGATTTATTTTATTTGCACCATTCTAAGAGTTCAAGAGCATTGAGGGAGACTCTCAAGCAGACCAGATTATTGTCAAAGTCCAAAACGAGAACACATTAGTACTGTTCTGGAATATAGGGTGTTTTAAAGAGATGGACCCGATTTCCAAGCACACTTCTTTGAAATTGGGTCCATCTCTTTGAAACACCCTGTATATGTATTTAGAGGAAATTTCTGTGATTCCTTTCTTTACCACAAGTGATTATGAATGTAACTTTACTAACATGATCCCGTCTTGGAGAGGCAAAATTAATTGCTTCCCTACCTTAACCCTCTCCATGGTGGCTCTCAGTCGCTTCTCTAGCTTAGGAAGCTCACACCTTAGGTCAGCATTGTCTCGGACCAGTTGCTTGTGCACCTTTGTCAGTTGGTCTAAATTATTTTCCAGGAAACTGATCTTTTGCTTCTGTGCTACAGACCCACCAAGGATATCCTCGTCTTCTCCTGCGGCAGACTAAAGATAAAAGGAATTTTGTCAGACTCTTGGTATTAATGATTTCTGAAAAGAACATGTCAGTAGGGTCGGTTAAAATAATTATATGTTTATTTCGTATATAATGATCAATGAATATTTTAATCATCAATAATGATAATTGAATGACTACAGTAATTAATATTCTGTCGGTATTTTATACCATTTTAATGTTCAATTAATATTCTATTTTCTTAAAACCTTTGAAAGTAAATTACATAAATAACAAAAAGGCATAATACCGTGACTGGAACAATACACAAATAACCCGCACATAGGAGAAAGAAACTTGTGACGACGTTTCGGTCCGACCTGGACCATTACCTAGCAACACACTACCACACGAAGGTAAGGGAGTCGGTGTATATATATAGGAGAGCAGGGACGGGGCAGAGAGAAGAGGAAGTAAGAAGTGGAGATAGCAGTGGTAGGCAATAGTAGTAGAAGTAGCAGTGGTAATAGTGGAGGAAGTCTAAGGACAAGAAAGAGGGCACTGCAGGATATATGGAAGGAAGGCGGGGTAGGGGTCGGCCTAGGAAAGGTTGGAGGGAGGGGGTAAAGGAGGTTTTGTGTGCGAGGGGCTTGGACTTCCAGCAGGCATGCGTGAGCATTTTTGATAGGAGTGAATGGATACAAATGGTTTTTAATACTTGACGTGCTGTTGGAGTGTGAGCAAAGTAACATTTATGAAGGGGTTCAGGGAAACCGGCAGGCCGGACTTGAGTCCTGGAGATGGGAAGTACAGTGCCTGCACTCTGAAGGAGGGGTGTTAATGTTGCAGTTTAAACTGTAGTGTGAAGCACCCTTCTGGCAAGACAGTGATGGAGTGAATGATGGTGAAAGTTTTTCTTTTTCGGGCCACCCTGCCTTGGTGAGAATCGGCCAGTGTGATAATATATATATATATATATATATATATATATATATATATATATATATATATATATATATATATATATATATATTCAGGGAGAAGGCTTACAGCTTTTCATCTCATCCCTTGCATGCATCAGCCTTAGTAGAGATTTTAACAATGCAAGGAATTCGCAAGAGCAGGCGAAATATACACAAACACTGATCTCTGGCTGAAGGAGACTCGAACCTACGAACCTTGGAACAAACAACGCAGTGCTATACCATTCTCACCACACTGGACAATACCTTGGTGTCCAGCTTGCGCTAGACGTTGATCCAAAGCAGCCAGCTTTCAGGGAGAAGGCTGATGCATGCAGGGGATGAGATGAAAAGCTGTAAGCCTTCTCCCTGAAAGCTGGCTGCTTTGGATCAACGTCTAGCGCAAGCTGGACGCCAAGGTATTGTCCAGTGTGGTGAGAATGGTATAGCACTGCGTACCTTGTTCCAAGGTTCGAGTCTCCTTCAGCCAGAGATCAGTGTTTGTGTATATTTCGCGTGCTCTTGCGAATTCCTTGCATTGTTAAAATCTTTAGTAAGGCTGATGCACGCAGGGGAAGAATGAATATATATATATATATATATATATATATATATATATATATATATATATATATATATATATATATATATATATATATATATCCTTAGCATTTTAAATCTTAAAATTTTATTTTAAGATTTAAAATGATGAATTTTATTGAAAGTTATTTTCTTAATTTTAAGCTTTAATACTCATACTTCCATAACAAATAAAAGTAACAGTACAGTGGCTGGAACAAATCACAAAAAAAACCCGCACTCAATTGTGACCTGACAATGGTGGTAGGTTTTTTCCTTCACTTTGTGCCGGTTATTTGTGAATTCATAACAAATATAACAATTAGATCACCGAAAAATTTGCCTTTCTTACCCTCCCCCCAATCCTCTAGTGTGCCCAAATAAAAGGGAAAAGTAACGCTTTGAATTTTGGGGAGACTTTTTTTGTTTTTTTTCTTATGCTATAAGAAGGATGCCAGGAATAAGAGAAGGGAGGATCGGGTAGGTAAGAGCAGTGATAAAGATTCTTACATTATTTCCCATATAACCAAGTGTGGTTGCCTTATGAGGCAGTGGTTTTATTGTTACAAACTTACGAGTTTTTTTCTTTTCCTGAATAGATTTCCATGTTTTTTTTATTCTACAATGGATGAAATATACGAACGTAACTTAACCTTCCTAAACTTTAAATAGCTTATATTGCCCACATTTCTTTTTTTTTTTTTTTTTAAGAATTTTCACAATACTTTATAATTTTCCTTGGGGTTGTGACCTTGTAAGTGGCCTAAATATTCTTAAATTTGAGTTTTTAAAAAAAATTACTGTCCAATTTTACTAACATTTTATATTTCCCTAACATTGGATCTTCCTCAAATTTAAATTTCAGTAGCAATACAATACGCATTTTTTAATTTATTAAATATATTTTTCTCTTAATACTTTTTATTTTTATTACAGGGAAGCAAAATACCTTTAAATGTTTTAAATTCTAAATGAAATGCCAGTCACATTTATTTAGAGTTCACTTTTACAGCGTAACTTTGCATTAGTTCATAATCTATTATCACAATATTTTCAAAGACTCTTGGGCTGCATCACCCCTGGAAGATCCATCAACTACTTACAAAATATGCAGTCGGATCATATAATTCAGTAATACCCCTTCGCCAGCACCAAGGTTACCAGAGAGAAACTTGATTTAAGACTAAATAAATGAAATACTTTCCTGACCATAACCTGAGTTACGAAGCTTCTCTTTAAACACGCCTCTGATGATGACATCAGTAATGAAATGTACACGTAGCAAAACAAGTTTTAATTGAGACAACTTTCCCCTCTGAGTAGAGCGGAAAGTTGTCTGAAGTCAGTACAATAAAAGTTTTGTTCTGCTTCATGTATATCTTCATTTCTGTTGGCAGTACGACCGTTGGAAAAATAAATTTTCTGTACTGACCCTCCTGACTCTGGCCTGCAAATCTTGAACGAAGAGTTTCCTCAAGTTGTGCAGCGTCTGGAGCTCCTTGGCCACAGTGTCCTCGAGGCCTTTAAGATCATGGTGTGCCTGTTCTCGGCGGTCATTCAGGAGGCTGTGGCACAACATGTCATTTGTTAGTACATAGGAAATATATATATAATATACAACTAATTCCGTAGAATGCTTTTTCCCCAAGTGTGTAAATTCATTTTAGAAAGTGAATATAAAGAAAAATATACACTTTAAACATCATTCATAATGCTATCTTAGATTTTAAATATCCATTTAGATAATAATATTTTTGGATATAACTAATTCTAAATACAAATCTCTCTCTCAAGATATATACATCGACAGGTGCATATATCTCGGTGTGTTTACAGAGCTTGACTTAATTCCTGTTTGAGGGATTAAGGTATTTTAGATAAAAATGCAAATTCCATCTTTATTAGCCACTCCAAACTATCTCTTCTCCCTTAAGGAGTTGATTCATAATAAATATTATGAAGACATTTATCTACTTTCATAATTAAGAAGTCTCGAGACAGTTACAATGTCTGCATTTGAACTGAAAAATACAATCATGAAGTATTTTTTATGCCAAAAAAAAAAAAATCAGAAAATAATTGAATTTTTCAATCTATGTTAAGGGTTTTTATATGAAAAATTTAATATTTGAAGAATAATTTCACATGCTTGTCTATCTACAAGCGAAACATTTGCTGTTTTTCTAACTTAATTGCGACCAAAGTGTGAAGAATGAGAATTACATAAACAATCATATTTGTGGATGAGTTAAAGGAAGCGAACAAAAATGTGAGAAAAATGGCACAAGATAAAACTGGCAGCATGAGGAGAGAGCACTTAGTGTGTTCTGGTAATGTGGAGGTGAAGGACACGAAGCATTCTACTCTACCAGTGGTGCTGTACTTGTAGTGGACCTGAAGAACCAACAATGAAAAGGTAACACTGCTGCATTTCAAACATTGCTACATAGGGTAATTACAACTATATACAATATCTTTAATAGGAAATATAGATGCGTGATCGCTCTCTGATCCTAAATTATTGTATAACTAACGCATGATTATCCTATTCTATTGTAAATACATACATACCATACTGAAGTCAGCCAATAAATCGATAAAGATATGGTCACATTTTCAACTACAGTTTCACTAGTTGTTAAAGCCTATTAGTACCTTAAAAGTTTTCGCTCCGACACAGCTGAAGTAACTATTTGGTGGGGATTACAGTATTTTCACATTCGTAAACCCTTCAAGGAAGGTTCCTTGATGCTGGTGAGGCGCTCTTGATCCAGGGAATTTTATCTGTGCTCCAGTTCCCTGAATTAAACCTGAATACCTTCCACATCGCCCCTCAGGCGCTGTATAATCCTACGGGTTTAGCACTTCCCCTTGATTATAATAATAATAATAATCACATTCGTTAAGTTTAGCAAAGTAACCAGGATGAGCGGACATATTGGCAATAACGAAGAGTAAACAGTTTATCGTTAAATAATGAAACAATTATTATAGCTTCTGAAAAGTCAAAAATGGATGCTTTAAAGTACTTTGACGGTCATGATATACAGGAAGATGATATACGAAGGAAAGTTAAGGCTAATAACTTCGAAGATCCAAACGAAATTATAGTGATGTGATGAAGCACTGTTGTTACCAGCAGTGAATGACTCCACCAACATTGAACCATTTTTTTTTCATCATGTCTATATACATCGGTGCATATTAAGCTACAAAGACATGAATCCCCATAATAAACATACGTCCTGTCAAACCAAATTTACGTATATTTGTCATATATTGGGTAGACGTATAAACATGTGTAATAAACAGTCTGTCGGAACATTATATTGTCTTTCACTACCATACTGAAAATATAAGTAAACATGTCTGTAACTAAATTATTTGACAAGGATCCACTGACTAATACTGTAAATTACATTTTTTGTACACGTGTATTTCTTTTTGTTGAGTTGGTATGTGGAAAACTGATGGGAATATTGTTGTTAATGTAGGATAGACAATCAAACGTGTACCAAATTCATCAGAGGAATTTCATAGTTTATTCAGATTTCTGGATACGACTGATGCGGTGAAGACCAAAATGTACTCAACTATTTTTGTTTATTAAGATGTTTAGCGGTAGAATCAATTTTGCTTTTAAGAAAGTCGTTTTGAGTATCCCTTGGAATGTTAGCTACAATATTAGGACAAACATCAAAACCCCTTAATTCACTTTTCAAGACTAACAACCAAAGTCAAATATGAAGTCAGCTCATGAAGCTCCCTCTTCTTTCACTCAAGGTGAGCTGGCCTTCCAGGGGTAATATTTAAAGTTAAGTGTGGAGAAGCAAGAGTAGCGGTATCACTACCAAACTAACATTTATGCTGCTCGTGGTGATGTACACTCAGGCTTGAAGTCTGCTGCTCTCCTGGCTAGCCTGATGCCTGGGTTCTAATCTAGGCTATTTGCGGTAAGTTCTTTTTGCTTTGTAACTTCTTGTTTCAATGGATGCATTGATTGTATCACATAAAATGATCAGAGGTGAATTAAGCTGTTCATTTGAACTTGGCATTTGTTTGCGTATTTTGGGAGATATTAGCCACACAAATACTTCACCGATAGGAAGATTGTATCTAGTTAACTGATCACTGGCCCAATCAGTTTCTAGTTTTCATATTCAGAATTCTAATAATATTCTAAATTTATAAATAATGTAAGTCCCTCTAATGTTTACCGAGTGTAATTCATGTGAACTTACTAGGTTTTACAATACTGAGAAACTTTACTGAACAAGACAACTGTTTTAAAAAACACGGAGTTTTTCTTTTATTAATAACGCGAGCAGCACTGCAGACTATGTATTAATGAGGTAAGGTTACGTTTAGGTTTATTTAGGTTAGGTTTAAGTTGGGCTTAGTTCGGCTGGGTTCAATTACGTTAGGTTAGGTTGAATTGAGCTGGGTTGGGTTATGTTAGAACTCAACCAAAATTATCTTTAACACCAAAAAAAAAATTTTTTTTTAATAACTTACACACACACACACACACACACACACAAACCATACCCCGGCCGGGATTGAACCCGCGGTCAGAGAGTCTCAAAACTCCAGACCGTCGCGTTAGCCACTAGACCAGCTAGCCACAATAAGATTCGTCCAACTAGGTATATTTCTACACCATAGGAAGGTTAGCATAGGCACCACTGTGACCACAAATGCAAGTTTTTACAGACGAATCTCCAGCTAGCGTGGCCGTGACGAACTCTAGCTGAAGTCCCCTCACTGCCGTCAACATGACTCACGAAATCGTAATGACACGATTGCAAACAAACCATACCCCGGCCGGGATTGAACCCGCGGTCAGAGAGTCTCAAAACTCCAGACCGTCGCGTTAGACGGCAGTGAGGGGACTTGAGCTAGAGTTCGTCACGGCCACGCTAGCTGGAGATTCGTCTGTAAAAACTTGCATTTGTGGTCACAGTGGTGCCTATGCTAACCTTCCTATGGTGTAGAAATATACCTAGTTGGACGAATCTTATTGTGGCTAGCTGGTCCAGTGGCTAACGCGACGGTCTGGAGTTTTGAGACTCTCTGACCGCAGGTTCAATCCCGGCCGGGGTATGGTTTGTTTGCAATCGTGTCATTACGATTTCGTGAGTCTCACACACACAAATATCAGAAATTGCTTAATATTGTACACTGTAAACTATAAAATATTGCACGTTGTAAAATATCACCGACCTTTACAGACAGCTAATCTCAATATTAGCCCATATTTAAGTAAATAAATGAACGACGGCGAATGTGTTCTCTATTAACTGAGTCGCCCAACCTCGGTGAAAAACGGACGGTGAGTTAAATATAAAATTATTGACCTGTTACAAATGTCTCTGGTAGTGAGTTCACTGTCTGACACGGAACAACTTGTTCAGTGTCCAAATAGATATGGTCGTTCCCTAACTACACTTTGCAGCAGCCTCATGACTGCGCCTGCGGCAGTGCTTGATCACACTGGTACTGTTGTCAGGTGGGTACTCAGCAGGTCACCTGGATTCAATAATTAGGGGTCAGTGTATCAGCACACTAACACACAACTACTGGATCTAAATGAATTACCGCTTGCAGTAGTGAACAAAAGACACCCCGAAGAACAAGCTTTTATTTTATTTAGGTGGTGGAGTAGCGATGTATGTCAGAGACAATTTAAATTGTTGTGTTAGACAAGATATTAAATTAGAAGCGTCAGCCACTGAATCTGTTTGGTTACAGCTTCTCGAGGGCCGAGAAAAACTAATTTTGGGTGTGATTTACAGGGCCCCAAATCTTGATAGGGAGTGCAGTAAACTTCTATGGGACGAAATTCGTAAGGCATCTACATACGAAAATGTTGTGCTAATGGGAGATTTCAACTATAGACAGATTGACTGGAGCAATTTGACAGGAAATTTAGAGTCGGGTGACTTTCTTGATACGATCCAGGATTGCTTTTTAAAACAGTTTGTGACAGAGCCAACTAGGGGAAATAACCTCCTTGACTTGGTTCTTGCCAGTAGGGAAACACTAATTAATAATCTTGAGGTTAATGATGAGCTTGGGGAGAGTGATCACAAATCACTCAGTTTTAACATATCATGGAATTCCCCTAATAATGGCAATCTAGTCTCCGTCCCTGACTTTCGCTTGGCTGATTTCATAGGACTGAAAAATTACTTAGGTGGGCTGAACTGGAATGACCTGACTAAGGGTCAGGTAGGTGGTGATGGTTGCCGATATGATGCTTTCCAGGGCATAGTTCTAGCTGCTCAGTCAAATTATGTTCCAAATAGGGAAATCAGATCAAACAAAATTGATCCTAAATGGATGAACAATAGATTAAAATATCTGATTGGTCAAAAGAGAGGCATATATAGGCAAATCAAAAGAGGAGAGGGGCAATTAAGAAATCGATATATTCAGTTAAAGAGAGAAATAAAAAAGGGAATTAGAAAAGCAAAAAGAGATTATGAGGTTAAAGTTGCAAGAGAATCGAAGACTAACCCAAAAGGATTCTTTCAGGTATACAGAAGTAAGATCAGGGACAAGATAGGCCCACTCAAAAGTTCCTCGGGTCAGCTCACTGACAGTGATAAGGAAATGTGTAGAATTTTTAACACATACTTCCTCTCAGTTTTTACACAGGAGGATACCAGCGATATTCCAGTAATGATAAATTATGTAGAACAGGACGATAATAAACTGTGCACCATTAGGGTCACAAGTGACATGGTCCTTAGGCAAATAGATAAATTAAAACCTAACAAATCCCCAGGCCCTGATGAACTGTATGCAAGGGTTCTAAAGGAATGTAAAGAGGAGCTTAGCACACCTTTGGCTAATCTTTTCAACATATCACTACAAACTGGCATGGTGCCAGATAAGTGGAAAATGGCAAATGTGATACCTATTTTCAAAACAGGTGACAGGTCCTTAGCTTCGAACTATAGACCAATAAGCCTAACCTCCATAGTGGGAAAATTTATGGAATCAATAATTGCCGAGGCAGTTCGTAGCCACCTTGAAAAGCATAAATTAATCAACGAATCTCAACATGGTTTTACAAAGGGGCGTTCCTGCCTTACGAATTTATTAACTTTTTTCACTAAGGTATTTGAGGAGGTAGATCATGGTAATGAATATGATATTGTGTATATGGACTTCAGTAAGGCTTTTGACAGGGTCCCACATCAGAGACTATTGAGGAAAATTAAAGCACATGGAATAGGAGGAGAAATTTTTTCCTGGATAGAGGCATGGTTGACAAATAGGCAGCAGAGAGTTTGCATAAATGGGGAGAAATCAGAGTGGGGAAGCGTTACGAGCGGTGTTCCACAGGGGTCAGTGTTGGGCCCCCTGCTGTTCACAATCTACATAAACGACATAGATGAGGGCATAAAGAGCGACATCGGCAAGTTTGCCGATGACACCAAAATAGGCCGTCGAATTCATTCTGACGAGGACATTCGAGCACTCCAGGAAGATTTGAATAGACTGATGCAGTGGTCGGAGAAGTGGCAGATGCAGTTTAATATAGACAAATGCAAAGTTCTAAATGTTGGACAGGACAATAACCATGCCACATATAAACTAAATAATGTAGATCTTAATATTACGGATTGCGAAAAAGATTTAGGAGTTCTGGTTAGCAGTAATCTGAAACCAAGACAACAGTGCATAAGTGTTCGCAATAAAGCTAATAGAATCCTTGGCTTCATATCAAGAAGCATAAATAATAGGAGTCCTCAGGTTGTTCTTCAACTCTATACATCCTTGGTTAGGCCTCATTTAGATTATGCTGCACAGTTTTGGTCACCGTATTACAGAATGGATATAAATTCTCTGGAAAATGTACAAAGGAGGATGACAAAGATGATCCCATGTATCAGAAACCTTCCCTATGAGGATAGACTAAGGGCCCTGAAACTGCACTCTCTGGAAAGACGTAGAATTAGGGGGGATATGATTGAGGTGTATAAGTGGAAGACAGGAATAAATAAAGGGGATGTAAATAGTGTGCTGAAAATATCTAGCCTAGACAGGACTCGCAGCAATGGTTTTAAGTTGGAAAAATTCAGATTCAGGAAGGATATAGGAAAGTACTGGTTTGGTAATAGAGTTGTGGATGAGTGGAACAAACTCCCAAGTACCGTTATAGAGGCCAGAACGTTGTGTAGCTTTAAAAATAGGTTGGATAAATACATGAGTAGATGTGGGTGGGTGTGAGTTAGACCTGATAGCTTGTGCTAACAGGTCGGTTGCCGTGTTCCTCCCTTAAGTCAATGTGACCTGACCTGTTAGGTTGGGTGCTTTGGCTTAAGCCGGTAGGAGACTTGGACCTGCCTCGCATGGGCCAGTAGGCCTTCTGCAGTGTTCCTTCGTTCTTATGTTCTTATGTTCTTATTTGGAACAACGTTTCGTCCTGTGTAGAGCTTGATTAGACTTAATGAGGTTAAACAGAGCGGAACGCTGCCAGAATAAGAGTTTGTTCTAAAATCTGTCTTTTCTTCACTCGCAGCCTATCCTGCGACTTTTTTTTTTTTCATCATTAGGTGCAGCAGCTTCAAATGAAGAGCACTAGCGACGATGAAGCCGGTTTGAAATTGATTTTCATCTAACAATATCGTTTTTATTTTCATGTGTTGACATTCCCATTATTACAAGTTGTCAAGGTCATGAAAATATTGTAATAAAGTTGGTAGAATTACCGACAATATGTAAAGTAAAAGGACACAAGTGCAACTAATGTGACATTTATTGTGGCAACGTATCGCTCTCCAGGAGCTTTATCAAGCCAATATTGCAGTTAGATGCTTTCATGGTGTATTATTATTATTATTATTATTATTATTATTATTATTATTATTATTATTATTAAAGATTCGCCGGTATTCTCCCGGCCCGGGCCTTTTCCAAGTGGTGGCCCGGCCTTGGCTCCCTCTTTAGGGAGTGTCTGAGACCTAAGTCTCACATGGGAGGAGGCACAAGTACCTCCTCATCTTTGGGACCAGCTGTACCCAGACCTAGCTTCTCGTAAGAAGCTAGGCCTCTCTGGTCTGCCATCCCCGCCCCAAGGAGGTTTTTGGGAATGACAGGCTTGTGAGCTACAAGCTCGGGCTCAGGCACCTACCCTACCCTAGAAGGGCTGGGCATGGTGTCGATCTCATTGTGTCTATGTAAATCACCTTACTGTTCATCCTGCTGTTGAATGAAAGAAGGGATTAGGATTCTAAATAGTGTTATTCTTAAGTGGCTAGTTTAGATTGCTCATTTTTAATAATCTTTATAAGGAAATTAAATTTTAAGCTGAAATATTTTCCACTTAAAAATCTAAAAGATCTTTGATAAACATTTGAGTATCATGCAGGTGTCATGCTATAATGGAAGAACAGTACTACTCACTTGGTGAGGTTAGTGAATAGAGAAGTGAAAACTAATTGGTAAGGTTAGTGTATACCTTCATACATTTGATGACAGTTTTTCTACTTCCAGAGTCCAGCCTTGGGCCAGGCTCGTCTGGTTCTTGCCTGGTCAACCAGGCTGTTGCTACTGGTAGCCAGCTGCCCCACATATCCATCACAGCCTGGTTGATCTGGCACCTGGTGAAGATACTTATCCAGTCTCCTCTTGAAGACTCTTACACTTGTTCCAGCAGTATTTCTGATATCTTCTGGTAATATGAAGAATTAGACTCACGTGCAACGTCTGGGTATCTTTATTTGTAGACGTTTCGCCATTCAGTGGCTTTATAAATACAGTAAATGGACATAAAGCCACTGAATGGCGAAACGTCTACAGTTAAAGATATAGAGATGTTGCACATATGTCTAATTCATCATCTTGTCGGTATTGTATACCATTAATATACATCTTCTGATAAGATGATGAGTAGTCTGGGGCCACGGACCATCATACAGTGTTCCCCTATTGTGCCCACGGTGCCCCTGCTTTTCACTGGGTTTATTTTGCATTTCTTCCCATATCTCTTCCCCAGTATGTTGTTATGGCAGTGTGCAGGTTTGGGACAAGGACCTCAGGTACTTTTTTATTATAAATTTTCATGTATCTCTCCTCGGCTCCATGTGAGTACATATTTAGAACTTCAAGGAGTTCTCAGTAACTTAAAGGCTTCATTGGCTTTATACTGGCCGTAAACGACCTCTGTCTGTATCTGGTCCAGCTATATCTTTTCTGCTTTTAACCGGGTCGTCAACACTGACCAATATTCCAAGTGTGAGAAAACAAACGATTTGAAAAGTATCACCAATGGTACTAGTTCCCTTGCTTTGAAAGTTCTCATTATACCCCCCGCCCCCACCCCGTCATTTTCCTGGCTGTCATAACTTTGTTTTTATTGTGTTTTTGGAAAGAAAAGTCAGCTTACAAAATTACTCCTTTTTGATTTCTACATATAACTAAGTAACCATCTGGTGGCGTTAGGATATAGATCAATGAAACTGACTAGTGAGATTAGAGCAAATTATGATACAGAGCAAAGAAACTTACCTAAAGAGGTTTGAATTCCCCTAATGAGGTTAAGGTATAGCGCAGAGGAGCCAGCCAATTGAGGTTGAGGTACTGAGTAGATGAAATTGCCTGCTAAGATCAGAACCAACCACGTTATGGTATATAGTAGAACCCACCAGGTTAGGTAAGAACCCACTTTATAAAGCTAAAATAATTCAGCGGAGAACCCACTAGCTGAAGTAAGAACTCCACTGGTAAGGTTAGGGTAAAGAGTAAAAAAGTCCACCAGGTGAGGTTAGGATACTGAGTGGGAAAGTTAGAACCACTTGGTGAGATTAGAATATAGAGTAGAGAAAAGTTTTAACTCACGTGGTGAGGTTAGGGTGGAGAAGAGAGGTACACACTAAGTGAGGCTAGAATATAAAAGTAAGGTACCCACCAAGTGAGGCTAAGATTTAGTAGGTACCCACCAAGTGAGTCTAGGATTTAGAAGGTACCCACCAAGTGAGGGTACGTAATTTGGTACGATACTATTATGGCAATTTATCAGCAAAATATTATAAGCCGTGAGAGATTTTAACCACCTAATTGATTTTCAAAACGCCGAGAAAGTTGTATTAAGCAGGTTCACGGTTGAGCGAAATATAATCGAATCGTTTCATGAAAAATAGTAGAGTTCAAAAATGTAAGGTCAGAATTATATAAACTAGATTCATTTTTAATGGCATTCGTGAGGGATTTAAACTATGCCTGACATGTTGCTCATAAAAATTTAGTTAATATGTGACCTGACCAGATCTTCCCTACACTCCCATGTTCAGCGTGTTGGGTTACTTATAAGGTCATCTAGATCATTTTTAAATTCATCTCGTGCTGAATTAATTATTGAGAGATTCCTCTTCATCAAACCAATTTTGTGAAAGAGGGAACACGAGGATGGTACTTGCTCTTTATTTAGTATGTGGTAAAAACAGAGATCATTAGCAGGACTCGAGAGATATAGGCATCAGAATCAACACGACCTAGATTAGGCTGAAACCATTTCCAGCCTTGATAGTATTTAAGGTCTTTGTGTGGTACATCCAATTGGCAGTTATACAAACGAGTCAGATTCTGGTCTCAGAGTTACAGTACTATGAGTTTTCACCTGTCTCCTCCTCAATTATTTTGTTGGTATGATTCTTGCTAGTTCATCGACATCCGAACGCAAACCATTTCATTTCGAGGTAGGTCATTGAACGCTATCCTTTGTATGTAAGGTTTAATGAACCATAAACACCTTCGCCTTCCCATGATAACTCGTACTAATCAGCTCAGCGTACGTACGGCGTCCGATTAATAGTCCAACCTCAAGAAGACTCCAGTATGACAGACGGTTCATAAAAAGAGGGACACAAAAGGCAAAACAGATTGAAAATTAAGGTTGTTTTTCATCCTGGTAAATACGCACTTGTTGGAGGAACTGTCATTCCTAACAGTTTATATTTCAAAATCTAGTAATATATGCATGCCAACGGAATTACAGTTTTTGCGTGATTATAAGAACGATTAAGAGCCGCTTTATATGCAGTAAATATATTACCACAAATGTTTAAAATGCATTTCATATGCCTCCCATGTAATTTTGCTATCTTAGAACAATGTAAACATGCAGTTAATATTCCATATTCTATACTACGGATGCATTCATGTCATACACAGTTAATCTTATTAATTCTGCCTCAACTTACCTGACAGAAAAATCGTGTATAGTAAGCTGTGCTTTAAAGCTCGTTTCCAAAAACTCAAGAAAGTTATTTTTGCTATTTTATATCATTCAAAATGGCTGCAATATAACAAATGTATTGAAAACATGCGTAGAACACACACAAAGTCCAAAACAGCATGCAGAAAGTATGCAAGCATTACAATAGTATTACTGCGCAAAATTATTTTAGGAAAATAGAATAACAAGCTATATACTTAACACTGTGGGAACTTAGTGAACTCAGAGGTGACAAGGCGAGTCCCAGATGGATAACCAATTTTACACCTGACAAGCAATTGCTGTCAACTGGTGCAAAGCAAAATCTACAGCCTTCTGTGAATGCTGGAGATTAGCACCAGCCTTCATTTAATCAAATTAGTAAGATTCGCTACTGAATAAATAAAACAAGAGCCTCCAAAGAATAACTAATAAAAAGTACTTCCAGTGAAGTATTAAAAGTAAGAAACTGCATCAGTGCAAACATTATCGTACACATAGCATTAAAATAATACAAGCACTGAGGCACAAAGAGGCTAAAATAAGTGAGCAGTTATTTAAGGCCAAACAAGGGTCAAAAGTAGACCAAGGTGGGGCCAGGCCAAGGCTGAATCTGAGCAAATGGGCCAAGTGTAGGCAAAGCCAGGCCGTGGTTAGATGTATATTGGGATTACGTGATGGACAGTCCAGAGCGCCCTCACCTTGAGTGTAAGGCCAGATTGCGAGTACAATATCGTCCTATTATCTAATCTATGCTCAGATATGTATACGTAATATAAATTAAATCAAGTTTGTCATTGATATCAATGAATTTTGCAAGAGACATAGTGCGATACAGGATGTTAGTCGCTCCCTGGTCTTTCAATCATTAATTCAGCTCTGAGTCTGACATAACTTGGGAAGGGGAGGGGCCTTGGGGTAGTCTGAAGAGTCTGGGTAGTCTGAAGAAAACTTGAGTGGCCGGGAGGTCTGCGTGCCTACAACCCTCGGAGCCCAAGGACTCACCTTGTCGAGCCTCTGGGAGTCCAGTGACGCAAGCTAATAGTTTCGTGAAGAAGAAGAGAGACCTCATTGAGGTGTTGAGCCCACCGAAATCCAGCAAAACTGAGAAAGACCAGGAAATATGCAAAATTGAGCCTAGCCTGAATAATCTACTCTACATCCTGGTTTTGTATGATTCTCGGGGTCTGAATTTACGTTAAACTGATTCTTTTCAGATGTACCATGGCAGAAGTATGTGCTGAGCCACTGTTATGTTAATCAAATGCCATGGCTGAAGAGTAGCACTGGAACTCATAGTACAACATAAAATATATATGTCCAAATGGACATTGATTTAATAGTTTTCTAAGCTTATGCACTGTACTGACATAGTTCACAAAGGAAAGGTATCTAGTCTAATTAATTTTATTTCCTAATAATAAGCAGGCAATACAAGGCAAGACATTACTGTTTTATTTAGTTCCAAGTCAAAATTCCTTCCCTTTTAGCATGCAAAAACATACTTTTAGTTAATGATGAAATAAAGATTTAAAAAATCGCATTTTAAATTTTCGTAACAATATAATAAAATATGATGGCTGAAAAATAGCTTAAAAAATAGTATGCTCATGCTAAAGGCACTGTGAACATAGTGTATCATGGCTGCTTATATTTCCACATTTTAGAATTTAAATGATATTTAAAGAACCAGTAGTTGTTCGCAGCAATGTGCCATTGTTCAAGAAATAGCGTTATTATAATACATAAATTAATGTGTGGCCAGAAAGTTCACTAGTTGTGGTTGTGAATGAACATTGCTGAAACAACTACACAAACAAACATTTGTACTTGTAATACCTTCTAATAATTCTTTGTCCAATTGGCACTTACATAATCTACAAAAATAAATAAATACTCCTCGTTGTGATTTTCATGACGTCGTGTAAAACAGAATATCTAGTTACTAATACCAGTAAATGTTATTTTTGCCATCGGAATCGAACGTTAGCAATAACAACCGGTCGGAATACCTCAATTTCCCCAGTAATGTGGGAAATACAGACTCGAAATCTAATCTATAGTGGAAATAGTCTAAAATTTTGACCTCAAGCCAGCGAATAAAAATTAATCTTAACTGATAATTCAGTTGTCACGTCTGGTAGTCTCTAGTCCGTTTTGAGTTATCATTCACAGTGCTCCTCACGGACAAAACTGACCGCACACTGATCCACAATGGATCAAGCGTTCCCCAGTGCCCGGATATATTTTCAAAATTTATTTAGCTTGAAAGAAAGCCTATGGTGAACTGTAATTTTATATTATCTAATTGTTCGATTGTTTCAGTGGACAGCTAAAATACTTAGTTACCACCAGGCCCCGTGGCCTGGTGACCGAAACCCTTGCACCAGACGGCGATAGTCCGGATTCGATTCCCGGCTAGGGTAGAAACATTGGGCATGTTTCTTTACACCGGTTGTCTCTGTTCTCCATCAGGAAAATGGGCACCTGGGTGTTGGTCGACTGGTCGCATCCTGGGATTATTATTTATTATTAAAGATTCGCCGGTATTCTCCCGGCCCGGGCCTTTTCCAAGTGGTGGCCCGGCCTTGGCTCCCTCTTTAGGGAGTGTCTGAGACCTAAGTCTCCCATGGGAGGCATCTCGGGACAAAACTGACCTAATTTGCCCGAAATGCTCTGCATAACAAGCGGCTTTCTATATATTAGTATGAAACTGATGTCAGCTAGGCCTGTATACCTTGTACATGCACTTGTACAAGATATTATTATTATTATTATTATTATTATTATTATTATTATTATTATTATCACTTACACTATGCACATTTGCACTTACATTTGATTGGTTGTAGGGACGCGATACAAACCACGCACTTTGCCTTTGATCTGAATCCTAGTCATAACATGACCACCGACATACATATACAGCTTTATCTGGAAGAAAAATTACCACTATCTTGTGTTTCTCTAGTGGGAACCAGATTCTTAAAACTCTGCTCTTGGAGTTGGATCTGTAAATCCAAGGCTACGAAACTTTCTCTGCAGTATGCATTCAAATATCAGGATCTTGTCAGAGAAGACTATTTCATATTTGAAGTCACAAGAAGGTTAGTTTTTTCGCCTTGTTTATGTAGAGTACCAACTCAGTCCGTCCTCACCTAAGCTTGAACTTCCTACACTCATGTGTAGCTGTGCCCTAAAGATGCGCATTTTAATTTTCTTTTTTTAACAGAGAACGCTGTATTTACTTCTGTATGATTAATTTCACATCTGTACTATTCATTCTATTTAAGTGTATTTCTAAAAACATTAGAAACAATCCTCCTTCATTAATGGTTGCAGGATATTTAGAGGAACGTCTGCAGTCGTTCCTCATTGGTGGAACCTAGATCCACTTTTTGATTAGTCGATTTTCACAAACACTTCATACAAACTGGCTTTAATAAAAATTCTGTGAACGTGCATAAATTTTTCAAAGGGTAATGTTTCATGACTATCTCGCTACTGTACTTATAAAACAGACAAAATATACATTCACAAATTAGAACTCAGAAAATAAAATGTTTTCTCTCTAGGAGTCTTGGAAAACTCCGTGTTGGTCTATATTTCTCACTCTAATTTCAACTGGTTCCATTTTAATCTGGCTAGTGTGATAGTCCTTCGTGTGGATCTTGTTCTTATTGTCGTGTTGTCCAATAATATTCCTTTATAAAGAACATTCTCTCTCTCTCTCTCTCTCTCTCTCTCTCTCTCTTACTTTTTTGATAGTGATTCTAGTCAGGATAAGCTTCTTCTTGTACTTACTGTTCTCAATATTTAAGAGGATGAAAGAAAATTTTATATCATGCCTATTTTTTTCAGTAAATTTAAATACTAAACCGGTAACATGAATAAATTTATTCAGTTATGTTTATAGCTAACTGTGGTTTCTGATTCCTGATTATATCAGTCTAACTATAGTCACTGCTGATTCTGAGCAATATTAATCTTTTGCTCCAGGCAACATTTTCTGTCGGTTAACCAGTAGTATGACTAATGAACCACAACTCATTAGTCACAATATTCTTTAATTTAACATTCCTAGAGAATCGGGCTGTCAGTTCCAGGATTGTGTGGGCATGATATCTGGTTCAGTTACCAGCGCAGTTTTCTTGCATCTGCTTCAAATCATTTACTTTACTCTTCTCATTCGCCATCTTACTGTTTCTGTTTCTTTACTTTCCTGAGATTTTATTGGAAAATAATTTCACCTTAAATGATAAAAGAAAAGTTTTAAGTCGCGATACTAAGAGCTTTATGAGTGTTTTTACAATCCCTGCAGTAACTTCTAGCACAGAGGTACAGACATGTATGCACGGGGCTCCTGACCAGCAAAATGTGATCAGTCATGAGGGTGTCTTCACAAAATTCATCTTCAGTAACAAAAACATACAGTGGGAACAAGTCAACCATGTCCTAAATGAAACAGTCTGGGAAGATATCCTAAATAACATGGATCCGAACCTTTGCCTAAAAAAATAAACTGTGGTTCTTGAGATCTGCTCAAGGCACATTCCATTAAGAAAAAGAAAGATGTAAACTAGAAAGAGAGAGACGCTCCCTATACAGACGAAGGCGAAGAATTACAGAGCTGCTGAGAGGAGCAAATATATCTGAAATACGGAGGCATTGGTCAATGAAACAGTAAATATCGAACTTAAGCTGAAGGAATCTGCCAGGAGACAAGACTTGCAAGAACTAAAAGCCATAAAAGGAAATTAAAAAAAAATATTTCTTATGCCAGTATTGGGCCCCTGCTTAGGCGAGATGGAACATACACAGATGACAGCCAAGGAATGAGTGAGATACTAAAGTCCCAATGTGACTCGGTGTTCAGCGAGCCGTTACCCACACTAAGGATCGACAATCCAAATGAATTCTTTATGAGCAAAACCCAAAATTTGGTCATCTCAAACATCTCTGATATTATCCTAACACCACAAGACTTGGAAAAGGCAATAAATGACATGCCCATGCACTCTACCCGAGGCCCAGACACATGGAACTCCATGTTCATCAAGAACTGCAAGTAGCCCCTGTCATGTGCCTTTAGCATTCTATGGAAAGGGAACGTGAACACAAGAGTCATCCCACACTCACTAAAAACAGACATAGTCCCCACTCTACAAAGGTGGCAGTAAAGCAGTTGTAAAGAACTACAGACCGATAGCACTAACATCCCATATCATAAAAATCTTTAAAAGGGTTCTCAGTCGCAAGATCGCCAACTAGCTATTGGACCACTAAGACAAGGTCGTGGATGCTGTAGAGGATAAACAAAATGCAGATGTATTAGTGTACACAGACTTTGCAAAAGCCTTCGACAAGTGTAACAATGGTGTAATAGCGCACAAAATGCGTGATAAAGGAATAACAGGAAAACTTGGTATATGGATCTATAACATTCCTGACAAATAGAACACAAAGAGTAATAGTAAAAAGAGTAAAGTCCGAGGCATCCACGGCGAAAAGCTTTATTCCACAAGGCACAGTACTCGCTCCCATCCTATTCATCCTCATATCTGACATAGACAGAGATGTAAGCCATTGCTCCATGTCTTCCTTTCCGGATGACACCCGAATTGCCATGACAGTGACCTCCATCGAAGACACCGCAAGACTGCAAGCGGACATATACCAAATCTTCAAATGGGCCACTCAAAACAATATGAAGCTCAATGAAGAGAAATTTCACTCACTCAGATATGGAGAACTTGATGAAATTAAAACTGTAACAGGGTATATGACAAATTCTAAGCATACAATATAGCGAAAAAGTATTGTGAAGGACCTGGGAGTGTATATTGTCAAAGGATGTCGCCTTCAAAGACCGCAACAATGTATCTACCGCATCTGCTAGGAAAATGACAGAATGAATAATGAGAACCTTCAAAACTAGGGACGCCAATCCCATGATGATTCTCTTCAAATCGCCTGTTCTCTCTAGGCTGGAATACTGCTGTACACTAACTGCCCCCTTCAAGGAAGGCGAAATTGCTGACCTGGAGACTGTACAAAGAACTTTCACCACACACATAAGTACAATAACGCACCTAAATTACTGTGAACGGTTGAAGGCCCTTGATCTGCATTCCCTGGAGTGCAGGCGAGAGATACATGATAATTTACACTCGGGAAAAGCCTAGAGGGATTAGTACCAAAGTTGCACACGAAAATCACGCCCTATGAAAGCAAAAGACTCAGCAGGAGATGCAACATTCCCCCAATGAAAAGCAAGGGCACCACGAGTACACTGAGAGACAACACAGTAAATGTCAGGGGCCCAAGATGGTTCAACTGTCTCCCAGCATATACAAGGGGGATTACTAATAGACCCCTGGATGTCTTCAAGAAGGCACTGGACAGACTCCTCAAGTCAGTACCTGACCAGCCGGGCTGTAGGTCGTACGTCAGTTTGTGTGCGGCCAGCAGTAAAAGCCTGGTTGATCAGACTGATCCACCACGAGGCCTGGTCTTAGACTGAGCCACGGGGGCGTTGACCCTCGAAGCCCTTTCCAAGTATACTCCAGGTATACAGTACATTTATTGACCCCACTATTCAAGTTGACCAGTTTCTAATAGTTTGGTTGTCTTGCACTACCTGATTGACAGCTATGAACTTTATCATACATTTAACTCTACAGCCATCTTTTCTCAGAATATAGCTGATTAATCCTATTATGTTGGTGAATGACTTAAACTGACACTCATTTCCAATACTCTCGGTCTTCATCTTTTGAATACCTTTAATTACTTTTAATAAACTTATATAAGTCCAACATTCGCTTTTCAACTTTTGTTTTCAGTAGAGAATGATTTCTGTGCGCAGTTTTATTATAATATTCCTTGAGGCACGCAACTGCTTCCACCACAGTTTAGAGTACTGGTGGTAGGATTCCTGACATGGTTAACTGACCCTGAACACAGAATACGCTATTTTGTGTATAAAGCTATTTTCTGTGAAGGGGTCATTGAGGCACACTGAGAGACACCTTCGCAGTAAGCTGTTCTTCATGCTGCTACACCGAGGCAAGGAGACGGGTGTGTACTTAGTAACAATAGAAACCGCGTGGAAGTATTGGGTGGCGAGGGGAACTGAGCTAAAAAAAAATGGCACTGGGATTTTCAGTACTGATGAAATATAGGTATTCAGACTGGATGCTATTCCAGAGTTCACTGAAGCCTCCATACGAAGTAGATTCTCACATTTCAAAAAGCTGCATTATAAAACCTTTGTTACTGAAGCTATAGTAGTCAGTTTTTGCATAAAAAATCTTAAAGGTCAATGTATCAGCTTATTTTAATTACCGTACAGTTGTGTGCACAGAGGCACACAAGAGAAACCCTAGGATCTGGTGCGATAAATATGACATTCGCCTTTATGTAATCCATGTAGTGGAATCTAAATTGAAATGATGATTCCTATTTGCGTGTTACTCACCCTGGTGTCATCCAGATAAGATTATATTCTGGCAAGGGTGTTGCGAGACATTTTGTGACTCGTTCACCAGTTAATGTGCGTTTGTTTCATTAATATTGATAATTAACGTCAGAATTATTTGTATTCAGTACTCTCACTTAGAGTATTGTAACTCAGTCATAGCATGTTCAGTGCACAATGGAGAAGAGCTGGGATCACCTACTGGGTACCTGCGTTAACATTAGTTTGCACTTGCGTGCTGTATCTTAGGTGGTGTTGGTATGCGTTAGAGGGACCGGAGTTTTAAAATGAGCTGAGGTAGGATAATTGCTTTTGTTCTTTTATCCTTTGTAAAACACAATCCTTCACCATAATTATGCTTATACCTTACATTAACATTCCTGCTGCAATCTTTTTCTCCATGTTTCAGTTGTAGCATCTTATCATGCTTTGTAACCTTTTTGAATCACAACTCGGTTCTGCCATTAAAGTTAATACTTTATCTGTCTAATGGTATTTCAACTAATTAAACATTTAACTTGTTTTAGTAGTTGTTTAAGCCATATATATATATATATATATATATATATATATATATATATATATATATATATATATATATACTATAAACTAGGTAGTAGGTTGGTAGGCAGCAGCACTTGCCCAGGGAGGTACTACCATCCTGCCAAGTGAGTGTAAAACGAAAGCCTGTAATCGTTTTATATGATAGGATTGCTGGTGTCTTTTTTCTGTCTCATATACATGCAAGATTTCTGGTACTTCTTGCTACTTCTACTTACACTTAGGTCACACTATACATGCATGTACAAGCATATATACATACACACCCCTCTGGGTTTTCTTCTATTGTCTTACTAGTTCTTGTTTATTTCCTCTTATCTCCATGGGGAAGTGGAACAGAATTCTTCCTCCGTAAGCCATGTGTGTCGTAAGAGGTGACTAAAATGCCGGGAGCAAGGGGCTAGTAACCCGTTCTCCTGTATATATTACTAAATTTGAAAGGAGAAACTTACTTATTCCTTTTGGGCCACCCCACCTTGGTGGGATATGGCTGGTACATTGAAAGAAGAAGATATATACTTTTTCACTGAGGAGGACCCTGGCAGCTGATACCTTATCGTCAGCTGTATAATGTACTGCAGGGTAAAAATAGCCCAGAAATCCATTACAGAATTTATGCACACTCTAGTTCAACCATCGACCTTTACCATCCACCTCAGCCCAGTAGGACCACAACAAAACTCTCCACTCTCTTTACTATCATCGACAAATGCCAGCACCCACAATTTAAGGTAACAAATACTATTATTTCTGTTGCATTTGTAGTCTTAAGCAGTTAAAAACATAATATATCACAACAGTGAACTACAATTACATGTTCACTTTTATTTTTGTAAGATCTGTTGGTCTAAAAAAAAAAAAAAAAGATATTTGGTTTTTTGGGAGCTCCCAGGAACATAACCCTATTTTTCCCCTAAGTTCTTCAGTTTATTTTACATGGATTTACCTAACACGACATTTTCAGGAACGTAACTACAGTATAATATAACGGTCTACTGTATAATGGATTTTTTAGTGTATTGTTCCACAAAACGCCTAACCCGTGTGGGACCTTTAGGGTTACGAATAGTGAAGGCTTGATCCTCCTCTCGCTAAGCGATGCCTGGCCTCTGATCAATGATCAAAAACCAAATATAATGGAGAAAGTAAATAAAATACTTACTCCTGTATTAATTAACTAAAAGTTTGAAGATTGTACATCGATAAAAAATAATATATACAAAAATATATGTAAAAAAATTGCCCCAGTTAATAAGTTAAATAAAAGAATGATGTAAATATATGTGCATTGTTAAATGTTGGTAGTTGAGAAAGTTCTGCATGGGACACCATAAGAAGAGTAAGAACAAATTATTGAACATACAATGATGGATTTAAGACCCAAGAGGGTTGATATAAGCCCTCTTGCTCTTTTGAAAGTCTAAATCACGTCACACTGTAATATAATAAAATTTAAAAATTAAATTATGCATACGTATGAATCACCACCAGTGTAACTATAATACCTCAGAAGCATTCATTAAGTCTTCAAACAAATTATCCATCATATAAAACTATACTCAGTCTTAGTACAATATTATTTAACAGTTTCGAAAAAGAATTCGTTGCAAATTATTACATGTCTTATATTCAATTTTCACTTTTCTGACATGTGGTTTTTCATATTAAAATATTAAACATATTTCGCATTGGTGTAAGAGTTTATTGAAATAAGACTAGCTTGTTGCTTTCAAGATTTTGCAAAATGTGTCTAAAGGAACATTTTAAATAAACTTTGCACTTAGTGCAAATTATCTGTTTACAGCATTTGTTAAGTAGCAAGGATGTAGTCTTTCCCTATTAAGTAGCACAAAACAAACTACTTTACTAAGCTTCCAAAATTTACTTTCTACTAGTTTGTAGTAATTACTCTTAAGTATTTTTATCTTCTGTACTCACATGATATTGCAGGTAAGTATTCACTGGAAGCTTTGATAGTAAGTTGACCGCCACACAGAAATAATAATAAAAATGCAAGTACTGTGGTGCAAAGGCCATGCATGAAGCTCGTACATTCTGCAAAATAAGGTGCTATAATAATTAAGCTTCAGTAAACATTGCCTGTGGCTTGTAACGTATCAAATAGGGTCACTGCCACCAGCGGTCAGTTTATAATGTTTGTTACAAGGGTCACTGTCGCTAGTGATCAGTTTATTACCAATTACTGTCATTAAATCCATAATGTTAAATGACATTGCTAGGTGTTAATCATTCCATTGTACAAACGACTCGAAATTCAAAAACAAAGAAAATATTCTTACCGTCAAATAAAGATTTTTGAGAGGTTGACAAGATTTTGTGGGTTACAATCAACAGATCTTCGATCCATTACAATCCATGAGTAATTTCCAACAAAACTTTAGCAGTCAACTTGAACAAAACTAAATATATAAGAAATTGTATTTAAAATAATATGTGCAGCCAGTGCCATCTATGATGAGTTACTTACATGAGCTCGTGAAGGCGTGTACTCTTCTCCGCTTCCTCGATCTTCAGTTTGTGGTGTTCCGCCTTCAGTTGCTCGTGTTCCACACTCAACTTCTGATTTTGGCTGCAGAGAGCAAAACATTACACTCAGTTTGTTTTAAATCCATCATATTATCTACAGTACATAATGTGGATATTAGCCTTGTCAAAAATTGTATTTCAAATGCTGTATTTACTGAAAGATTTTTTTAACAACTTCACTATCTTCATTTTCTGCTTGGTTAATTGTGAATTCCTTATTGTATAGATAAAAAAAACGCATATTGTATGAACAGTTCAAGACATATATTGAGGAAACGTTTTGCCACTAGTAGCTTCTTCAGCCATCTAAAAAATAAAGTCCATCTCTAGTGTTGTAAAGTGATAAAGATGGTATGTAAAGACATATGTGCTGTTCAGTACATTTATTGAGGAAACATTTGGCCATGAGTTCTAAAACATTTCCTCGACAAATATTTTGAAGAGTGCATACGTATGTGACTTTATCTATGTATTGTAGGTATCAACATGGCTTCTCGGGATCGAATTTATTCGTTGGCATTTTGTTTATACTTTGTACCCAAATCTTGTATTTTGTGGGGAAACGCAGAACAAAGTGAAGGCAGAGCCAGAGTAAATGGAAAGGAAGACAACTAGTAAAGAATGAAAGTTACAGTACCGAAGTTTAAATAATACAGAATTTACCCCCACATAGGAAACAAACACTGAAGGGAGTGTCGGTTCCCCCTGAACGAACTTCGACACTCGCTTTTTACAATGGTTCAAAGCAGACAAAATCGCCGTTCAGTCTTTATTTTTCGATTTCTGGATGTGTTATGAACATAAAGTGCACAAAAATGCATACGTGAAGTCAGTTGAAACCATGTTGCGAATTGAGGTCGAACTCACGGAAAGTGAGTCGTAAAACTCCAGGCCAGTGCGTAAGCCACTGGGCAAGCTGGCTAGAGTAAGATTTACTTGCAGTGAGTTCGAGCCCCACCCGTACTGTGGTTTGTTTGCAGTTGTCTTATTACGATTTCGCGAGTCATGAAGTCTTGTAATCAAAAGATATTCTACCTTTATTTAAACTCGCTAAAAAAAGTTTTCAGAGATTTCAATTTCTACTTCAGCCGTCTCTCATTATTTCCCAAGAAATTCAGGTTTTGCGCCACTTTTTACTCTTTTATTGATTAAATATATATTTTAATTAGAAATTTCATGCGATTATTGTTTACTTCTATGAAACTTCTTATTTTTTTCGTACAAGAATTGCACAGTGGATTTTAAAAAGTTTTCAACATCCTCTACAATTCCATTTAGTTA
The DNA here is from genome assembly GCF_038502225.1 of Cherax quadricarinatus. Taxonomy (NCBI): domain Eukaryota; kingdom Metazoa; phylum Arthropoda; class Malacostraca; order Decapoda; family Parastacidae; genus Cherax; species Cherax quadricarinatus. Next base: position 5,040,679 of record NC_091308.1, read on the forward strand.
CTGTGAAGAAAAACATTGTAATACAACCTCAGAGATATCAGGCATTATTTTTATTCTCAAGTTTTCCTCTCGTTTTGCGTAATTTTATGCTCTATTTTTTTATCTTTTTTTTAGCAAGATGCAGTAATCTCTTTGAATCTATTAATATTATTAATCAACAAACATGTAAAATATTCACTGTAGCTAGACGTTCTTGTTCAATATTCTTATTTCATAAATCCTCGATAATTCATAATATCTGTGGAAAATACTGTATATATTTTCCAGAAATACAGTAGTTATATGTAAATAGATGGCCATACTGTATTTAATAAAATTTATCGAAAATGGGAAGCTGCGCCTGCGCAGAAGGACATTCGCCATTGTTGTTTGTTTTGAATTGAGAGGAACAGACGTTAATTAATAATGTGAAGAATTTTCGTGAGCTAGAGGTGAAATTGGGTTGACACCTCTCAAATAGGAGGCGAAATTGTTGGATATGCATTCCTGCATAATTTGAGTATCAGGCGACAGGACAGGACACAACTCCAGGAACCTCAGATAAGCTGTCTAATTTATGTTTAAATTCTGGCCAGTAAATTTTTCATAAATGTAGGCAAAAGGGGGAATCCTGTACATGACAAATTAATCTCCAGTCAAATTTGTGAGTGTTATGATTAAGATATATTCTCCTTCTGTTATATATATATATATATATATATATATATATATATATATATATATATATATATATATATATATATATATACACATGTATATATATATATATATATATATATATATATAATATATATATATATATATATATATATATATATATTTATATATATATATATATATATATATTTATATATATTATATAATTTTTTACTTTTAATATACAGTCCACAAATTTATATATTTACCAGAATTCCTGGTGATGTATCTTTTATTTATAATTAATAGGTCCAGAGCAACTTGTGGATATGACAGTGGTAGGTATTGAAGGGGGACATTTTTTGCGACCTAGGTGTCCCAAATTCCTACTTGTCTAACTGATAAATAATAATTATCTTTGTTCATTTACTGTTATGTACATAATGATACATTCAGTTAAATGCAATTTTCCACAATATCTACGTAACATCTAGATTAATAATGAAGCATAATGCTGTTGCTTGAACAGTTCACAACAATTTCTAAATTCGGAGAGGAAAAAATTAGACTTTTCGGAGATCGACAGCAGCAACTAGAAGACAGGACAGGCTTCTCCTAGATAACTACACTAGCATGATTCTATCGTCATCAACTATAGTGTACTCCTCTCTGGGATAATCTGACCAGCATTACGCGGTCGTCAGCAGAAGTAGAGTAAACCTCTTAAGACACCCAAACAATTATGAACTGGTCATGAGCATCGACAGAGGATGCTCTGCTTTTAGGTGGCCAGCAGTAACTAGAGAATAACTATCTTAGCTAGCTAGATTACTATAAACCATACTACGGGTGGGGTTAGAACCAGCGATCAGAGTCACAAAACTCCAGATCAACGCGTTAGCCACTGGGCCAGCTAGCTACAATAAGATTCGTCCAACTAGGTGTATTTCTACACCATAGGAAGGTTTGCATAGGCTTTGAGGGGACTTAAGCTAGAGTTCGTTACGGCCACGCTAGCGGGAGATTCGTCTGTAAAAACTTGCGTTCGTGGTCACAGTGGTACCTATGCTAACCTTCCTATGGTGTAGAAATACACCTAGTTGGGCGAATCTTATTGTAGCTAGCTGGCCCAGTGGCTAATGAATCAGTTTGGAGTTTTGTGACTCTGATCGCGGGTTCTAACCCCACCCGTATTATGGTTTGTTTGCAATCGTGTCGTTACGATTTCATTCAGATTTGTTCAGTGGAACAACATATTAGGTTTCTTATCTTGTCAAAAAAATTTTTTTAACCAACACCCACACATAACCATTTTAAAATTTGTCATTATAAATGTTAATGCTAAATAAAATATTGCTGAAACACTAATAGCACAGTAATACTAATATACTTTAAACGTAAACTCACTCTTTGAGGTCTTCCACCAGTGCTTGCTTGGCACTTATCTCCAGTCTGAGTTGTGTCACCTGCTTCTGGTGAAGTTCTCTGTGAGTTTCCATTTGTTTTTCAAGTGCCTCCTTTGAAAGTCCCTCTGACACGGTCAAGCCCTCGGCAGCCTTCAACTGAGCCACTTCTTCACTAAGAGAGTCAACCTGTTAAAATTTAATCATGATTATCTCTGCTGATACGGACACAATATACTAATGTTAGAATATCTGTAATATCAATCTTTTGTACTTTTTCACAAAAAAATATTAACCTTTGACCTTCGTATATAAACAAATAATACATAGTATGTTCTCAAAAAATTTCTGTTTGGCCAGAAAAATTATACAAGATCAGTACAGGTTTCTTGTGAGAAAAGGTTCACTACTTCCACAAGATATTTACATAGAAAGGTGCATTTCCCTCAATGTAAATATGATGAGACTGTTTTAATATCTGTTGTACGGATTAAACTATTCTTGTCTGATGGCGTAAAGTTTATGTGCCGCCTTAATGACCCCTGTGCAGTCGATAGTCTTTAAACCCCATTAACCATTTCTTCCTTTCTCTTAACCTCTCTTAACATAAATGATATTACTACACGTACGTGAACGTAAATGTAAAATACAATTTCGCGTAATTTATTTTTGAGTAATACATTTTTATGTTCTGTGCCTTTCTAGAAACTTTATTAAAAGGATACATGGATTTGCTGATTCGCTGTTCATTTCGTTAAATATAAGCTAATTACACAATGACTTTACTATACTCGTTATTTCCAAATAAAATATAACATTACTAAGTCATATAAATTTAAAAACAAATAACAATACCTAAACTGAAACAATTTAAATCTAAAATCAAAGACTGGATATGAAAACTAGGCTTCGTGTAATTTCCAATCTAAGTTAGTTGTATATCGAACATAAATAAATATTAAATTGAACATCTAGTGTAACTACTTTATTTTCATTTAGTTCTTTCGTTGCACTTACTTGTTCCTCAAGTTGTCTCTTGCGGACCTCAACCTCGTGCATTGATTCCTGCAACGTCTTCATTCGAGCCTCGTGTTGGCTAATTAGAAGTCTGCAATCACTTAACTCACGTTCATATTCGTCTATCTTTTTGTTGCAGTCTCCCTGTTGAGCAATAGCCAGCATGCATTGAGTTTAGATATTTAGCAACCATTATTCATTATGCATCTTCTACATACACAAAATTTTACGTACAGCTGCATCTAGCATGCAATAATAAATTTTTGAAGAATAAACATGGATAATTCTCATCAGTCTACTGGAAAGTGAGACGTTGAAGATTCTGATCAACTGTGATAAAAGCAACCCCAACCGTTTCTTGGCATCTAACATTACAAGAATAATATACAACAGCTTCAAGCTTGCCCAGTCACAATGAAGGATATACAACACGAAAATTCCCTTTCATGGGGCAGTCGCGTATAAACCCTCAAGCTTCAGCTATGATGACCGTTTACCAATGAAATTAAAAAAAAATGTGTATCATTTACCTACTAAACATCTAAATTACAATCTTTGAATATGTGTGTGTTAGTTAATTAGTTACCATTTTGTCCTAGGCACATGTCGGTTAGACACTAGGCCTGTTGTATATGTGTGTGTGTGTGTGTGTGTGTGTGTGTGTGTGTGTGTGTGTACTCACCTATTTGTACTCACCTATTTGTGGTTGCAGGGGTCGAGTCATAGCTCCTGGCCCCGCCTCTTCACTGATTGCTACTAGGTCCTCTCTCTTCCTGCCCCATGAGCTTTATCATACCTCGCCTTAAAACTATGTATGGTTCCCGCCTCCACTACTTCACTTTCTAGGCCATTCCACGGCCTGACCACTCTATGACTGAAGAAATACTTTCTAACATCCTTTGATTCATCTGAGTCTTCAACTTCCAATTGTGACCTCTTGTGTCTGTGTCCCATCTCTGGAACATCCCGTCTTTGTCCACCTTGTCTATTCCGCGCAGTATTTTATATGTCGTTATCATGTCTCCCCTGACCCTCCTGTCCTCCAGTGTCGTCAGGCCGATTTCCCTCAACCTTTCTTCGTAGGACAATCCCCGTAGCTCTGGGACTAGTCTTGTTGCAAACCTTTGCACCTTCTCTAATTTCTTGACGTGCTTGACTAGGTGTGGATTCCAAACTGGTGCTGCATACTCCAGTATGGGCCTGACGTAAATGGTATACAGAGTCTTGAACGAATCCTTGCTGAGGTATCGGAACTCTATCCGCCCGTATGCTGCAGCAGTTATCTGATTGATGTGCGCCTCAGGAGATATGCTCGGTGTTATACTCACACCCAGATCTTTTTCCTTGAGTGAAGTTTGCAGTCTTTGGCCATCTAAACTATATTGTGTCTGCGGTCTTCTTTGCCCTTCCCCAATCTTCATGACTTGCATTTGGCAGGGTTAAACTCAAGAAGCCAGTTACTGGACCAGGCTTGTAGCCTGTCCAGGTCTCTTTGTAGTCCTGCCTGATCCTCATCCGATTTGATTCTTCTCATTAACTTCACATCATCTGCAAACAAGGACACTTCTGAGTCTATCCCTTCCGTATAAGAGGCCATGTGCTTGCTTATTTCAAATCTTACCTTACTAATAGGTATCAGTATGTCACCATTAAAGACACAGCATCAACAACATGGCCACTTGATACTGGAGTTCCGCAGGGAAGTGTCCTTGGTCCCCTGGTCTTCCTAATATACATCAATGATCTTCCAAACGTATCCCAACACCTGAAACCCATTCTCTTTGCTGACGACACGACTTATGTCATCTCCCACCCTAATCTTGCCACCCTCAACACCATTGTTAATGAGGAGCAGATCAAAATATCGACTTGGATGACAGCCAATAAACTTACGCTTAACACTGACAAAACCTACTATATTATGTTTGGTAGCAGAGCAGGAGATGCACAAATTAACATTAAGATCGACAACACTCTAATTACCAGACATAATGAGGGCAAATTCCTAGGCCTATACCTTGACAACAACCTGAATTTCAGCACCCATATCCAACACATAACCAAAAAAGTATCCAAAACGGTTGGGATCCTCTCCAAGATACGATACTATGTGCCGCAAAATGCCCTTCTCACACTATACCACTCACTTATTTATCCATACCTCACCTATGCTATCTGTGCTTGGGGATCAACTGTAGCAACACACCTAAAGCCAATAATAACCCAACAAAAAGCTGCAGTAAGAATAATCACTAAATCCCATCCCTTGCAACACACCCCCCCACGCTTCATAGATCTAAACTTACTCCCTGTTCAGTACATCCACACTTACTACTGTGCAATCTACATCTACAGGACCTTAAACTCCAATATCAACCTTGACCTAAAACGCTTTCTTGATAGTTGTGACAGAACCCACAGGCATAACACCAGACACAAACATCTCTACGACATTCCCCGTGTCCGACTAAACCTTTACAAAAATTCAATGTATGTCAAAGGCCCTAAAATCTGGAACACCCTACCTGAGAACTCTAGAACTGCAGACACATTCATCACCTTCAAAACTACCATTAGAAAACATCTTATCTCCCTGATACACCCCATCAACTAACTACACGAATACCACCTGGTGGTTCACACTTACACTCACTCACCCATTTGACCATAAACAGAAATATTAATCTCAATCTTAAAATAATGAATCCTATGATACTCCAATACTGAAACTATGTACTGTGCCAAAACAAAAGCATTCACATTGCTAAACTCACAAACTAGTATTTAGTCACTTAGCCATAATACCAACTTACCTCATAATTTGTAATATTTTAAAATAAAGAATTAAACTAAGTCTGCCCGAAATGCCTAGCCATGCTAGGCGTTCTAGTGGTACACTCTGTAATCATTATTTAACTACATGTAAACCACACAACAACCAAATTCTGTAAATTCAACATTGTAATCTTTATAGAGAATAAACTTTGAATTGAATTGAATTGAGTTATGTCGTTCACATATACCAAGAACAGCACAGGTCCTAGGACTGACCCCTGTGGAATCCCGCTTGTCACAGGCGCCCACTATGACACCTCGTCACGTACCATGACTCGTTGTTGCCTCCCTGTCAGGTATTCTCTGATCCATTGCAGTGCCTTTCCTGTTATGTGTGCCTGATCCTCTAGCTTTTGCAGTAACCTCTTGTGAGGAACTGTGTCGAAGGCCTTCTTGCAGTCCAAAAAAATGCAGTCGATCCACCCCTCTCTCTCTTGTCTTACTTCTGTCACCTTGTCATAAAACTCTAGTAGGTTTGTGACACAGGATTTTCCTTCCCTGAAACCGTGCTGGTTGTCAATTATACACTTATTTCTTTCCAGGTGCTCCACCACTTTCCTCCTGATGATCTTCTCCATGACCTTGCATACTATACACGTTAGTGATACAGGTCTGTAGTTTAGTGCCTCATGTCTGCCTCCCTTTTTAAAAATTGGGACTACATTTGCCATCTTCCATACCTCGGAGAGTTGCCCAGTTTCAAATGATGTGTTGAAGATCTTTGTTAATGGTACACACAATATCTCTGCTCCCTCTTTAAGGACCCACGGAGAGATGATGTCTGGTCCCACCGCCTTTGAGGTGTCAAGTTCGCACAGCAGCTTCTTCACCTCCTCCTTGGTTATATGTATTTCATCCAGCACTTGCTGGTGCCCCCCCCCCCTGTTCTGATTTCCTGGAGTCCTACTGGTTTCCACTGTAAATACTTCTTTAAATCTCGTGTTGAGCTCCTGACATACCTCCCGGTCGTTTCTTGTGAATTCCCCATCACCCTTCATCAGTCTGATTACCTGGTCCTTGACTGTTGTTTTCCTCCTGATGTGGCTGTACAACAGCTTCGGGTCAGTCTTGATTTTTGATGCTATGTCATTTTCATATTGTCGCTGAGCCTCCCTTCTTATCTGTGCATATTCGTTTCTGGCTCTTCGGCTAATCTCTATTTTCCTGAGTTCTGTCTTCTGTACCTTTTCCATTCTCTAGTACACCTAGTTTTTGCCTCCCTACACCTTTGGGTGAACCAAGGACTCGTTCTGTTCTTCCCATTATTACGGTTTCCCTTGGGAACAAACCTCTCCTCTGCCTCCTTGCATTTTGTTGCCACATAGTCCATCATTTCTTATACTGGTTTTCCTGTCAGTTCCCTCTCCCACTGAATGTCTTGAAGGAAGTTCCTCATGCCTGGGTAGTTTCCCCTTTTGTAGTTTGGTTTTTTCACCCTATTCCTGCTGCTCTCTCCACTTGGAGCTCAACTATGTAGTCGAAGCACAGAACCACATGATCACTAGCTCCCAGGGGCCTTTCATACATGATTTCCTCGATGTCCGAACAACTCAAGGTGAATACAAGGTCCAGTCTAGCTGGTTCATCCTCTCCTCTCTCTCTGGTAGTGTCTCTTAACATGTTGATGCATGAGGTTTTCCAGTACCACATTCATCATCTTGGCTCTCCATGTTTCGGGACCCCCATGGGGCTCCAGATTTTCCCAGTCAATCTCCTTGTGATTGAAATCACCCATAACTAGTAACTTTGCTCCCCCCATGTGTGCTCTCCTGTGTGTGTGTGTGTGTGTGTGTGTGTGTGTGTGTGTGTGTGTGTGTGTGTGTGTGTGTGTGTGTGTGTGTGTGTGTGTGTGTATGTGTGTATGTGTGTGTATAACTACTGGTGCCCTCTTAATAAATGACAGTAAAGTATTTTTCTCACCTGGAAGTTTTCAAGAGTACTACAACGTTGGACAAGATTACGCACTTCACTTTTCATCTTCGACACATACAGCCGCGCCATTGTGAACTCTTCCTCTAGTTTATTAGGGTCTCCCGAGTTCTGAAATAAAAAATACCTTTATCAGGGGAATCATGGCAATATATCCCCAGTCTAATAGTGTAGTCTCGGTTAATTGTTATACAGAATTATATATATAAACAAAAGTAAGTCCTTTTTTCTTGTTTATCCTTCCCTCTTTTCAAGATTGATGGATTGATTATCGACTCCAGGCTGAGGGACTGATTACCTCAAACTCCTCCTGATCTTCACCATTCTTCTTTGTATAGGACTGACGAAGCCACTGTGTGGCGAAACGTTTCCTCATTAAAGATACCCAAGTTTTGCACGTGTGTCTAATTTATCAACATGATCTGCATTCCTTGTTTACCCTGCCTTCACTTCCCTTCCCTAGCTTTCTAACTGAGAGAAAGCTAGTCCTCTCACCAGTTTTATATATGTTATACATGAAATTAAACTATATTTAAGCAATTTTTTTCCCTAACGGGTCCCTCGTGGCTAAGTAAAACTACATTAAACTAGTTATCGGTAGCTAGATATGAAATTATTAGATATAAAATTATTTGTAAGATTAATATTATATTCATAACAAATTATTAAGACTATATATATTAGTCACATGGAGTTAATAGATAAAAATTTCCAAATTTTAATTAAAAAATATTTTTTATTCACCATTTTCTTTCCGAATAAACGTGATTTTTTTATTTAAAAAAAATATAAATTTTAAAATTTAAAAATCAATGGGAATGAATGAGTACAAGAGAAAAAATATTACATTAATTAATCATATAATCAAATTCAATGAATTTATTCGTGTAAAACAAGAGCAGAGATCAGAGACGCTGAGATTAAAAAAAAAAAAAAAATCACTTAATTACTAGGTAAGAAACTCATCTCAGAGGCACTAAGACTGTGACTTGAAGATATCCTCAAATTTTCCTCTTTTCATCAACAAGGATGCGTTCCTGGCGATACTGTAAAACTAACTGCCGTTCTTGTAGACATTATTACCTTTGCAAATAAGTCTGTCGCAGTACTACCAACCAGGTGACGATATCCTTACTTAGACAAGTCTTGAGTACTGCCACCAACCATACACCTGCAACACTATACACCTCTCACCACCAAACACCTCCACAATCTCGCATCTCCACCAATGTTACCTTGATGGACAGGTCTCCTGCAGTGCCACCAACCACAGTGCCAACTTCACCGAGATCGGATAGAAGAGAAAACAACATCTCGTTCATCCGTCTCCGCTGGTGTACAGAGGAGTCCTTCATCTGCTGCAGCTCTCCTTGCATCGTTGTTAAAGCAGTCTGAAAAGAATATAACTGAAGAGTGCAATAACAGCTAATATTTTTGCTGATCTGTAGCTTATACAGTAACTAAATTATTATTATTATTATTATAATCATCATCATCACCATAATCTATCTTGTAGCAGTGCCAAAACCATACTGAGAAATCAGAGATAATCATTGTAGGCTGTTTCCAGTTCCATGGATCAAGAGCCCTTCATCTGAATGAAGATTTTTTTTTTTTTTTATTATCACACCGGCCGATTCCCACCAAGGCAGGGTGGCCCGAAAAAGAAAAACTTTCACCATCATTCACTCCATCACTGTCTTGCCAGAAGGGTGCTTTACACTACAGTTTTTAAACTGCAACATTAACACCCCTCCTTCAGAGTGCAGGCACTGTACTTCCCATCTCCAGGACTCAAGTCCGGCCTGCCGGTTTCCCTGAATCCCTTCATAAATGTTACTTTGCTCACACTCCAACAGCACGTCAAGTATTAAAAACCATTTGTCTCCATTCACTCCTATCAAACACGCTCAAGCATGCCTGCTGGAAGTCCAAGCCCCTCGCACACAAAACCTCCTTTACCCCCTCCCTCCAACCCTTCCTAGGCCGACCCCTACCCCGCCTTCCTTCCACTACAGACTGATACACTCTTGAAGTCATTCTGTTTCGCTCCATTCTCTCTACATGTCCGAACCACCTCAACAACCCTTCCTCAGCCCTCTGGACAACAGTTTTGGTAATCCCGCACCTCCTCCTAACTTCCAAACTACGAATTCTCTGCATTATATTCACACCACACATTGCCCTCAGACATGACATCTCCACTGCCTCCAGCCTTCTCCTCGCTGCAACATTCATCACCCACGCTTCACACCCATATAAGAGCGTTGGTAAAACTATACTCTCATACATTCCCCTCTTTGCCTTGCAATTGATGTTCAAACAAAAAAACTCTGAATACATTTATTACAAGTGTGAAACATGAATTCTTTTCCGTTGGATTCGATGTTTAATCATTTTTCGAGTGTTCCATATAATTATGAAAGGGAATACGTAATAAGTTTCCTTACGTTATTTTTCTTAACAGTAAAGACAAAATTTATTTAAATACTTGTGCTATTGCTTTTGATATCTTCAGATTTTACTTTTTAAAAAGTTGATATGAATACAATATATACATCGGAGGTAGTGTAGCGAAGTTGTGTGGGTACCATAGTAACAAAAAGATATTTATAGCCCTTGACATTTAAATGACTAGGAAGCTTTTCACATCAAGCAAATCAGAAGTCAAGAATAACTATGGAGCGAGAAGCAACGCCTTCACCTAATTTTGCTATTACAGTGTAATTATTCAGTTAAGAGGTTTATCGAAGCTATTATTATTAATTATACTGCAATGTACTAGTGGCAAATTGTCAGGTATTGTCTCTGGGTAGAAAACTTTAAGTCTTTCGTAATAAATACCACTTTAACAGTTACTTAATATTAAATTCTTGGATATGGTAAGGAGACAGGTAGTAGCAGTATCTTATACGTCTAAACAGAAGTGTTTCCTGACGTACGTTATTATGCATAACTTATGTAACTAGAAGCAGCTCAGCGTTGTCCTAATCTGCTGGATCAAAGATACATATAGAAGAAACACAAGAGCATTACATTAAATAGAAGAGCATTATATTAAACAGAAGAGTATTGCATTAAATAAGGCAATATTTAGAGCTGCAGCAGTGTTAAAAATAATATTGATTGTGGATATATAAAGTATCATAACTGACTTAAATGATTGCAGAACTGCATTATTTTATGTTAACTCATTATTTTACCAGAGTCCATGGTGATTACTTATTAAATTTTTATGTGAAGATGTGAAGACTTATGCAAATATAATTTTCCACTGCCTGTGTTTACAATCATTGAACTTACTTAACTATGCAGTGATATAAAGTTTGGGTTTAATAGTGAATTTACACTCAAAAATTTGACATGACAATGGGAAACCTTTTTTCACGTGTCCTTGGTAATTTGTACATGGAATTTTTTAAACCACATTGCCACACAGAATTCTATCTGATAAGGCTAAAGGGTGCAGATATGTGGATTATGTCCTATGGTTAAAGCTCGAGAATATATATTTAAAAAACTTTGAGTTAAAACGTCTATCCCTATCCATAAAATTTACTGTGTAGTCTGAACAGAATTACACACTGACATTATTAAAAGCTTTAATTATTAAAGCTTTTAATAATGTCAGTGTGTAATTTAAAATCCAAGTATATAAAAATTAACTAATGTTCTGTGTTCTTTTCCGTGCTCTTGAGAATTCTGCGTATTTGTAGCTCAGAGTTCAAAGACGAGGAAATATAGAGAATTATTTGAAAAGAAATATAAATATAATATCACCACCTTCATGGGTATCAAGTAACATGAGTTAAGAATCACTGGTGTGATAGAAAGATACGAAGAATACAACTAAAGAAAGCTAGAATATGGAGTATAATATAATTTGGATTGTAGACCAGCAGTCAGCACTAACTGCTAGTGTTGTAATTTTTACTACAGAACTAACAGTTAGTACAGAAGTGTAGCTACAATCAGAGAAGCAGTTTATCTACAACACAGCAGAGGAGCAGTTTATCTACAAGACAGCAAGGGAGCAGTTTATCTACAATACAGCAGAAGAGCAGTTTAACTACAGCAAAAGTAGTCAGAGGTGCAGATTAAGTACATAACAGCAGTAGTGCCAGGAGCAGTTTAACAACAGCAACAGCGATCAGTGTATATCCTGGTACTCTGCTGATGTCATTTTTATAAAGTGGGTGGAAAATCTGCCATCTTACTCTGTGATGTGATTTTTGATTCCTTACCGGATAAATAAGCTTGCGGGAGACCTCTGTCAGGTTCCCCGCAGAGCTCCAGGGAGCGGGTCATCATATAACTCAATCATTATATCATTATATAAAATATCTTCTAATTCTTTGATGGGCTAGGGTAATATGGTGCTTTTTTTCACTGCTGTGGATCATCATATGACTAAGACCGGCGTCAGGAAACACTTGTCCTCTTTCCTGACGCGGGTCTTAGTTATATGATAACCCACAGCAGGAGCTTTTGGTTATCTGATTTAGAAGGGACGTAGGAAGTACTGGTTTTCAGAGATGTTGATGTATGGAATAATCTTTCGAGTAATCTTTCGAATAATTTTACTCTTAATGGTTATAATCATAACCATGAAAAATCATGGTTATGATTATAACCATTAGGAGTACTTATATTTTTATTTATAGCAGCGTCTTATAAAACAGATTACTGGAAACTGTTCTCACCTGTTTTTCTGTCAGTTCTTCATTAAGTGTCTCGTTCTCTTTGCACTTGCTTTCCACCTCCTGGCTCTTCTGGTCGTAATTAAGAGCTAACTCCTCCAAAGCCTGTAATACTTCCTTCACTTCATCCTTGGCGGAGTCATTCTCAGCTTGAATCCTAGACATCTCCGTTTGTAGAACTTCATAATCACGTCGGGTAGCAGCAATAAGCTGTAAACAGGGAAGTCATTGATAGTTATACTATGTGACAAATCCAGTAGCGGAAAATTTCTCGGTATTGCAATCAATGTCCAGCTTAACGATTTTACAGAAAAAAACTAAAATGTGACTAAATTATGACTAAATATTGTTTACTGTATTACCGATATATACATTACTAGAACAGTAGGTATTGCATGATAAAACTAAATAGTGTCACGAATTTCCTATTTTATAAGGCCGCGAGGCTCCCACTGCAGTAACTGTGCAAGCGTTCCTCTCTCTGAATATTACCTAAAATAATTCATGACGGTGCTATACTGGACGGCCATTGTTTATACTTTAAGAATCAGTACTACTGCATATTATACAGTGAGAATCAGTACTACTGTATATTATACGCAGGGTGTGTATAATATTCTGTAGTACTGAGAATCAGTACTACCGAATAATACACACCGAAAATCAGTACTATTGTATATTTAATACACTGAGAATCAGTACCACCGTACAATAAAAAATATTACATTTATAAAGTCACAGATTTCTTTATCATATTCACTATTTTTGTAACAAGAGTCGTAATATTCCAAATATTATTAACCATACTGACAATAACCAGTCAAAAATATGAACTGAATAAAAATACTGGAGCTTGTTATTCTCTTTTGACTGGATAAAAACAAGACGAGTTCCTTGCATTTGAAAAATACATTCTCTTATTTCTTCACCTTTACGTTATTTGAAATTTCTTATTGAATATAGCAGCTTGAAATATTTGTAAGTACTGTAGATTAAGCGTGGCTACAATATGCTAATTGTTACAATATAACAGCATCATCAACGCCAACAGTATGAAAATACATCTGAATCTTCACGCTAAATGTCACAAAATATAGATTTTTATTATTTTTGTAACTATTAATATATTACTATATCAGACAAATTAAATTTATTACTGTTTTTAAACCCGTTTGACCTCGGAATCAAATCAATATGGATTGTTTTCAATCATTGAAAAATTTGTGAAGCTAGTTATAATCGTGGGTTATAACTAGCTACACTCTGTTTTTTAAGTGATACCTAAATAAGTTTTTATGTCAGTACAATATACACATGAATTTGAACGTAAATAATAAACAATTATTTACGTTCAAATTCATGTGTACAAAACTATATGTTGTATCTGTATACAGTACTCAAAAATTTTCTGGAATAGAGAAAGGGCCCCTTAATTCAAAATATTTAAAGTTTACTAATAATGGGCAGTGATATTAAATTACCAATAAGAATGCAAGGGGTTATCTAAAATTTTCACAAACCATACTATTAATACACTACTTTAGGTCCTAAATGACAAATTTTTTCCCAACAAAATCTTACTTCTTCCTGCTCGAGCATCTGTTCCTTGAGCTTCTCTGCCAGCTGGCTGTGCTGGTTTATTTCCTCGTCTTTCTCATCGAGACTGAGGTAGAGCTGCTCACGCTCCTTCTCCCACGCATCACGCACCTCGTTGCTCATAGGTGGAGCTGTTGATTTCTTTGGCTCTGAAAGGTAATTTGGGAGAATGAGTTAATATGCCGTTCATACAGAGAGACAAGAAGTGTCGAGTACTGAAAATAATAAGAGATGAATATCAATATATCACTTAAAGAGTATGATGACCAGCAAAGCATTTTCATGTGTGTGAAAAAGATAACAAATTCTTCATTGTAAAGTAGACAAGTCTTAGTCGAGAACAACATCTCCCTCCTGCATAGCTGCATCACCCTGTGCCTCAATGCACGCAATAGGAATTGTGCAATTATGCGTAATTTTCCAAGATAGCTAAATATAAACACTGAATATTTGATGTGGATCTGAGAGACATTCACAAATTATCATATGGAAGCTAGTATCTCAATTTCTACAAGAAAAATTGCAATTAAAGACTAAGTCCAAAACCTTCCAGTAACAAACATCAATTTTGAAACCAAACTGAAGAGGCATTCTCTTGTTATCCCAGAGAGAGACAAATATAATCAAATACGCCAGGACATTAATTCTGAAGTCTCGCAGATGTTGCATTATCAAGTTATCAGCACTGAAGTGTTGAGGTCAATCAGAGATAATCACACGCAAACCAGTATTTCATTTATCCCAATTTCTTCCATTAAAAACACAAATTTGACTCTACACAGGCAAAAATCAATTGAAATGTTTCTACCCCGCCGGAACAAGCTAGTCAGGTCTAACTCACACTCACCCACACCCACTCATGTATTTATCTAACCTATTTTTAAAACTGCACAACGTTTTAGCCTTGGGAGTTTGTTCCACTCATCCACAACTCTATTACCAAACCAGTGCTTTCCTATATCCTTCCTGAATCTGAATTTTTCCAACTTGAAGCCATTGCTGCGAGTCCTGTCTAGGCTAAGTATTTTTAGCACGCTATTTTCATCCTCTTTATTGATTCTTGTTTTCCATTTATACACCTCAGTCATATTCCCCCTAATTGTACGCCTTTCTAGAGAGTGTACATTCAGGGCCCTCGGTCTATCCTCACAGGGAAGATTTCTGATACATGGGATCAACGTCGTCATCCTCCTGTGTACGTTTTCCAGAGCATTCATTTCCATTCTGTAATACGGTGACCAGAACTGTGCAACATAATCTAAATGAGGCCTAACCAAAGATATATATAGTTGAAGAACAACCTAAGGACTCTTATTATTTATGCTTCTTGATATAAAGCCAAGGATTCTGTTAGCCTTATTGCGAACACTTATGCACTGTGGTCTTGGTTTCGGATTACTGCTAACCAGAACTCCTAAATCCTTTTCGCAATCAGTAATATTAAGATCTACATTATTTAGTTTATATGTGGCATGGTTATTTTCCTGTCCAACATTTAGAACTTTGCATTTGTCTATATTAAACTGCATCTGCCACTTCTCCGACCACTGCATCAGTCTATTCAAATCATCCTGGAGTGCTCTAATGTCCTTATTAGAATGAATTGGACGGCCTATTTTGGTGTCATCAGCATGTTTGCTTATGTCGCTAATTATTCCCTCATCTATGTCGTTTATGTAAATCGTGAACAACAAGAGCCCCAACACTGACCCCTGTGGAACACCGCTTGTGACGTGCCCCCATTTTGATTTCTCCCCATTTATGCAAACTCTCTGCTGCTTATTTGTCAACCATGCCTCTACCCAGGAAAAAATTTCTCCTCCTATTCCATGTGCCTTAAGTTTCCCAATAGCCTCTGATGTGGAACTCTATCGAAAGCCTTACTGAAGTCTATATACACTATCATATTCATTACCATGACCTACCTCCTCAAATACCTAAGTGAAAAAAGTTAGTAAATTCGTAAGACAGGAACGCCCCTTTGTAAAACCATGCTGAGATTCATTAATCAATTTATGCCTTTCAAGATGACTTCGAATTGCCTTGGCAATTATTGATTCCATAAATTTTCCCACTATGGAGGTAAGGCTTATTGGTGTATAGTTCGAAGCTAAGGACCTGTCACCTGCCTTGTAAATAGGTATTACATTTGTCATTTTCCACTTATCTGGCACTATGCCAGTTTGTAGTGATATTTTGAAAAGATTTGCCAAAGGTATGCTAAGTTCCTCTTTACATTGCTTTAAAACCCTAGCAAACAGTTCATCAGGACCTGGGGATTTATTAGGGTTTAATTTCTCTGTTTGTCTGAGGACCAAGTCACTAGTTACTCCAATCGTGCATAGTTTATTATTGTCCTGTTCTACATAATCTATTATTTTTGGAATTTCGCTAGTATCTTCCTGAGTAAAAACTGAGAGGGAGTAAGTGTTGAAAAGTTCACACATTTCCTTATCATTGTCAGTGATCAGACCTGAGTTACTATTAAGTGGGCAAATCTTGTCCCTAATCTTACTTCTGTATATGTGAAAGAACCCTTTTGGGTTAGTCTTGGAATCCCTTGCGACTTTAGCCTCATAATCCCTTTTTGCTTTTCTTATTCCTTTTTATTATTTATCTCTTTAATTGAATATATTGATTTCTTAACTGCCCTACCCCTCTTTTGATACGCCTATATGTGCCTCTTTTGGCCAGTGAGACGTTTTAATCTATTGTTCATCTATTTGGGATCATTTCTGCTAGATCCAATTGTCCTACTCGGAACAAAAGTTGTCTGGGCAGCTAGCACTATGCTCTGAAACACGTCATATTGGCAACCAATACCACCTACCTGACCCATAGTAAGGTCATCCCAATTTAGCCCACCCAGGTAATTTCTCAGTCCCATGAAGTCGGCCAATCGGAAGTCTGGGACAGAGACTTGATTGCAGTTATCTGGGTAATTCCATGAGTGGTAAATTTAGTGTATTAGAAAGAAAAATACACAAAAAATTAAGAAGAAAAAAATAATCTCGCTCGGTCACGATATTGTTTACGTTGCACGTCGTAAGATAATATGTTGCAAATAGCTATAATTTGTTTTAGAAACGTATTACAATGGGATTTTTCACCAAAATGTTGCCAGATTCTTAAACTATTTTTCTGTAAACAAAACTCATTTTCCATATTTGTCGAATTATTTTCCTATCCGCGCGCCGAGTATGGTCAACAGGTCCCTTACGCTCTGGCCTAGAGTTTTACGACTCACTTGCCGCGAGTTCAGTCCCCACCCGTACCGTAGTCTGACACCCTGGCTCAGACCACTGAAGAAGCAACAGTGGATAAACTGCCTCTAGGTTATTGAGTTACCTAATACCTTACTACCAGATTATTGAAGGAACACTTGATACCCAACTCCTAGAACAAAAGAGCACCTATTATCCTACCTCTAGATAACTAAAGCAGAAGCAGTAATAAAGACAAAATGCAAATCTTAGGACATTTATTTAGGATACCTTTCGCGTGCTTGACTTATTTTTCAGTACTTAAGACTTAAGTATTCAACGAAAAACTTACATGACACGTACAGTCGTACACAATTAACATGAAGTAACATAAAAGTTATGGTCGACAGTCTCACATTTGCTTTATGTGCCCTGCATAAGTCTGTCTATTAAAGTGATCTAGCAACGTACCTTCTACCACGGAAGAAACCATTGACTTCTCCATGTCAACAGAAATCTGTTCTTCAGAGGAGACCTTCTCGCCGCTGCGCCAGCGAGCAAGCTCAGCTTCCATGCGCTCTACTTGAGCTTTGAGTTTGGTGCTCTAAGACAGGACAAGTAGAGAAATATGTTATTAAAAAACAGTTTATAACAAAACGAAAATACGTTACAGTTATGACCTAGACTCAGTCCCTTTTTACCAGAGATTATACATTAAAGTACAATCCTGTTACAATGTAAGAATTAGTGGGACAATGATGGTACGAATTTCCGTTATGTGAGACCATGAGAAATATGATACTATCTATATGATACTATCTATATCCATTTGTGACTGTGAAACATGATGATATTTTTGGTCAGATGTGATAGTGAAATAGATGTAATATTTAGGATCAGAAGTCACTGCCAGACACATGATAGTATTCAAGGGCAGATGTGACTGTGAAAAATACTGGTCAGGTATGATTGTGAAACAGATGGTAGCAGTCGTGACTGTTAAACATTTGGCAGTACAGTATTTATGCTCAAGTGTGATTGAAATGATAATCCAAGGAATGGCAAGTGATAACAAAATGACTTAAATAATTATATAGTCTGAGCCTCACATGGATTCTATTCTGCCTCAGAAGTTTAAACGCCCTCCTTTCAAACATACCTGGAGTATACCTGGAGGATATTCCGGGGGTTAGTACCTCTGCGGCCGGGTCCATTTAACAATAATTTTCCACATTTATTATGACAGTGAGCACAACTCCTCAACATTTCTGCCTGGCTCCTTCCCTTGACTTAAGTCTCACTTGTTAATGACATCATAAAGTCGACGCTATTCATAGTGCAGGTGACCTAACTAATTTGTAAAATAATGTTAATATATTCATATTAAAGCTCTAAGGCATTGTGGTTCATGCAACAGCTGGTGAATGTGAAGGACAGAGGGTAATTAATACTGATCCAGGAAGCGCTATAACAAAGGTTTCGTATATGAATGATATATAATACCAACAGGGTGACGAATAAGACACATGTGCAACGTCTTGATATCTTTATTTGTAAAAGCTTTGCCATACTTTATCAATACAAGGACATAATGTGAAGAATGTAGTACTTTATACAGAAGAGCACCAAGTCCAAGGCTTAGGGATTGATTAACTCATCTTTTATATATAGTTCTACATTCTTCATATTTTGTCCTTGTGTTGATAAAGCCACTGGACGGCGAAACTTCTACCAGGAAAGATACCCAAATGCTGTACAAGTGTCCTCAACAAAGGCTTTCCCTGCTCTCAGTTCCTTTATTTTCCCCTCTAGTAAACAAATGTCTGATGATGGGTAACACAGCACCTTCGTACTCTGGGAGAGTCTTCACTCTAGTGCAGGAAACATGTTCGGTCAAATCATTAAGTCTCACCTTCTCCTTTTCCTTGTTGTAACGTCGTTTCCATTCCTCGGCTGTTAATTCTTCGTTGACACATACACAGTTCTTGATCGTCTTAGCTCTGAGGGAGAAAACGTGCGATTCAGGCCACTCGACAGACGTGCCTCAGGCGAGCACAAACACAGCAATGTTTTACGTGAAGGAAACATGAGAAAGAATGACCACAAACATATGAAAGAATAGCCCATTAAATCCTAACTAGACCCGTGAGTGTATGGATAAACAAGTCTCATTGAATGGATAAACAAGTGTCAGTGTACGGTTACAAAGAAGTCAGCTAATGGATAAACAAGCTTTAGTGGATGGATAAGCGTGAGTCAGTATATGGACATACAAGCGCCAGTGGGATATTAAACTTTTAGTATGTAGATAAACTAGGGTCAGTGTATGATTTAAGTAGTCAGTGTATAGACAGTCAATGTATGAATTAAACAGAGATAGCGAATTAATAAACAATAATCAATGTATGAATGAACCTCAAGCAATGTATGAAAAACTCTAGCGGTCACTGTATAAACAAGAGCAGTGTATGAATGAGCTACATCAATGAATGAACTTCAGTCAACTATGTATGAACGAGTATAGTCAGTGTATTGATGACGGAGAGTAATGTCGGGATAAATCAGATTCAGTTTATGGATAAACTATCCTCAGCGTGTGGAAAACTAGTCACCGCGTGAATAAACGGATAAACAAGGATAGAGAATGGATAAATGGGTAAAATAAAGGTAAACAAATTGATAAACTAGAGGCAATAAATAGACGAATCATCCATATTCCTGCACGGCTCGTCCTGGTACCGATAACGGTGAACGATACCAACAATTAAGACAGATGTGAAACACCTTGGTATCTTTATTCTGAAGGTGTTTCGCCAACCATTGGTTTCGCCAATGAAAAGGTTACTTGAAAGTGCTGAAACTGGAGACAGTAGAAGACGAGGGAATCGATCCCTCAACCTAGATGAAATGCTCAAACTCTGAATAAAGATTCCCAGGTGTTACAAATGTGTCTTATTCAACAACAATCTCTCATCTCAAAACCAACGGTCTTTTCATTCAGTTTGTCTACAAACCTCAGTTTAGTTTAGGTTAGCTTAGATTGGGTTAGATTATTTTAGGTTAGGTTAGATTAGGTTAGATTACGTTAGATTAGGTTAGATTAGGTTAGATTAGGTCAGATTAGGTTATATTAGGGTAGGTTAGGTTAGATTAGGTTAGGCTAGGTTAGATTAGGTTAGGCTAGGTTAGATTAGGTTAGGTTAGATTAGGTTAGATTAGGTTAGGTGTGTTAACTAAATTTAACGTAACATATCCTACAATAACAAATAAATGCAATAATACCTGAAAGCGAGACAATGATTATGGCTTGAGTGAATACAATTACCTTTAAATGTCACAGTCGTGTTTCCAACGGTACTGCTGGAGAGAGAGCAAAA
The DNA here is from genome assembly GCF_038502225.1 of Cherax quadricarinatus. Lineage (NCBI taxonomy): Eukaryota > Metazoa > Arthropoda > Malacostraca > Decapoda > Parastacidae > Cherax > Cherax quadricarinatus. Next base: position 5,061,375 of record NC_091308.1, read on the forward strand.
ATCCCGACATTTTCCTTGGAGGCTGAATTAGTTAGGAGGATCAGAAACCCTCACACTCTAATAATATTGTTTAGGGACAAGATCACAGCCCGTATAAGCGCTTCTGTGAGGCCTTTCCACATTTCCTCAAAATCGATAATAATAATATTAATCATTATTACTACAAGTACATGATGCAACTTATACAGACCATAGCTGACATCAGTGAGAGACTATATAGAAAGCCCCTGGCTATGCAGAGCATTTCGGGTAACTTATGTTAATCTTGTCCCCAGGATGCGACCCACACCAGTCGGCTGTCACCCAGGTACATACTTACTGCAGGTGTAAGGAAACACGTCCAGTGTTTCCACCTGTACCGGGAATCTAACCACGGACACTCACTGTTTGAGCTGAATGCACTACCAATCAAGCAACAGGATACCTCATTAGGTTTAAAGCCTATCGGCTACACGACGGGCATTAAGTCTGCATATCAGCTGTTCACTGCCAGTCAAGGATGCTTTACTCCCCAAATTAAGGCTTAAAATAAACTATCGGCAAAAGCACACAGAGATATATTCGCACACCAGTACACTATTCTTGTTTTAAGAGCATTTGAAAGCAGTGCTCCAGTTTAGTTCTGGACTCTTGTTTTTATAGTGTTAGATATTCATGTTAACTGTCTTATTCCATATCCAAAATATTTAAGAAAAATGGCACCAGAGTTTTGCAGTTAAGTTCATAATTGAAATATTTCTATGAAGTTTTCCGTACTAGCAGAATAACTAGATTGTGTTGCTGAGTATATGGTGAGACACTTAACACAGCGCAACTATCAATATACAATCTTAACTGAGGGATACTCAATTAAAATAACATTTGGAAAGCAGTATATGTTTTTTGAAATCAGTATAAAAGGAATCTTTAAAATGACATGTCACACAATATAGCGTAACAAAAAAAAAAAAATGCTTCCCTCAAAGCGCACAGCGCAACCCTCCTCATCAAAAAGATTGGAATACCGTGCCTTTTATATACCCTTGACGGGTTTCCACAGTTTTTCTACTGCTAGAACCCGGCCCAGGGGCAGGCTCGCCAGATGATACAGTCGTATGACCTAAAACTTGCTGCTGGATACAAGAAAGCTGACAGTTTGATTACAATGACTTGCATGGGAACTGAATTACAAAAAAAAAAAAAACAAGAAACAAACCCACAAAGTCCTTCACAAATATACTTATAAGATCATTTATTAATAAATTCATAACAATACGACCGCTCATATTATATATATATATATATATATATATATATATATATATATATATATATATATATATATATATATATATATATATATATATATATATGCAAGACAAGCCACAGGGGGTGGAAATTTTTTAGCTCAAGTACTTTCACACTTCTCAGTGCGTCATCAGGAGCTATGCAATGTTGCAAGGTTGCAGCTGAAGGAGTGAGGGGAAGTTTTTTTTTTTTCTTAGAATAGCGCAGAGTGGGCCTGTCGCCTCCTGTATCTCTCTCAATATGTACTATGAGTTCACTTTAACCCCTATATTTGAGATTAAAGTATTATTGTCAGGTTGGTATACAGCTGATATGCAGCCTGAGTGATGCTCCAGCCGGTTATTTGTGAATTAGGCTGAACTTCCACACTTTTATGTAAATCGGTTAAACCTGTATGAATTATTCAGCACAAGGGATAATGAAGGCTGGATCCTCCATTTTCCAGTCACGAGACAGAAACGCTACCGAATTTTACTCTTGAAAAAAAAATCTCATAAAGAATTAACTGAGCTTGAAATATCATCAAGATGGACAAGAAATACATATGAAGAATAAAAATCATAACGCAGAATGGAAGAATTCATAAGTAACCTACAAGTTAGAGGCAAAACTAGACAAAATTTTGATCTGTCCTAGACATTATCATAGGCGGACAGAAACGTCGTCTAGATTCATCTCCAGCTTATACGTTAGCAGAGAAAAACTTATCTATGTCTATGAAACTTCCTCAGCTGATACACTTTCCAGTCTCACCTCTTGCCAAAATCTAAGGTGGATCTGGTTTCAGCCTCGTTGAATGACGCAGGAGACGCGCAGATAACAATGGTGGTGCGAGCGTTGCCGCCCAAGCTCTCCTGCAGGATGCGAGTCAGCTTGGAGTCACGGTAGGGTACGTGGGTCTGCAAGGCAACACACAAGCATATATTACAACCCACTAACTGAAGACTAGAGGAACTTTCTGTCCGTCCTGGACAATTATTAAGTCGCGAGTGAGTGAGAGAGAGAGAGAGAGAGAGAGAGAGAGAGAGAGAGAGAGAGAGAGAGAGAGAGAGAGAGAGAGAGACAGAGAGAGACAGAGACAGACAGACAGACAGACAGACAGACAGAGAGAGAGAAGCTAAAACCAGAAGTCAGGTCAGAGCAAGGACGGTAAGCATATAGTCAATGTAGATTAAATTATAAGTGTTTTGAAGCACATAGTTCATAAACAACTTTAACTGAGGTTATGAAAAGCCTGTGTCACATATCATAAAGAGTTACGCAACTTTGTTTAAGAAAAGACTAATAAAAATGATTTCCGTTGAAAGGGCAGTTACATATGTCGTAACAGTCATAATACCGTGCCTGGAACAATTCACAATTATCCCACAAATTCATAAACTAGAAATGAGACTAGACAACTTTTCCGTTCATCCTGGACTACTATCTAGTGGCGAATGACAGGAGAAAAGGGAAGGACAGCTAGAAGTCAGGTCAAATGTAGAGAAGTGAGGAGACAGCCGAAGATGTCCACTTTTATCTTCAATATGTATGTCTATTGTAAACATGTCCTAGGTTCAATACCTTTGCGATAATAATACCTTGCTGTATATTCTTATAATGGTTAACGAATATGTTAGTATAATATTACAGGGCCAACGTTGTTTTTTGTCTATTGTGCTTTTCAGAAATATAGTTGCAAATTTACTGATAAAGAAAATGAGTGGGATGGAATAGGGCAGTGAGTTTCATACATTTTCCTCCTAGAACTTAATTCGTATGTGGTTAACTGTTAATAACCACGTAATACATAAGCAGAACTATGCTTATGGTTTGCCCTCTTCAGTTAATAGTTCGTCATATATTATTTTAAGTTCCCTGGTGTTGAAGCATACGCACCTCACTTGGATTTCAGCCAAACAGACTACAACTCTAATTATCAAGAAATATTTGTGTAGTAACATCTTGGGATCTCGTGTCTCAGCTTACACTTGTGTCCTCTTGTTCTCCCTGTTCATGGTGCTAACAAATCTTTTTCTTATTCTCGTATTCATTTATGACCGTGTGCAATTGTTATGTTGTCTCCTTGGCCTTTCTTCAATGTTTTTAATCTTCGTAACTCATAAATTTTTATCCTAAGGAGCATTATGTAGCGAGTTTTTTTTACATTGATTTTATATACATATTTTTTTTTGTTTACATTTATTTTATTTACATATTTTAGCCGCAGACACCATCATACCACTGCTTATAAAGATAAGGTTTAGCCAGTTATGTGAACCTGTTTCTAAAATATTTCACTATCCATATCTGCAGTTGTGTTATATTCCCATGATAATATCTTTTGTCTATAATTAGTCATAGATCCCTGTCTGTTATTTTCATTATTTTATCGCATTATCACGGTATATAGTGTATTCTTGCTTACTGTATCACAATATCATGGTATACAGTGTGTTCTTGTTTACTGTATCAAACTATCACGGTATACAGTGTGTTATTGCTTACTGTATCAAACTATCAAGGTATACAGTGTGTTCTTGCTTACTGTATCAAACTATCACGGTATACAGTGTGTTATTGCTTACTGTATCACACTATCATGGTATACAGTGTGTTCTTGCTTACTGTATCACACTATCATGGTATACAGTGTGTTCTTGTTTACTGTATCAAACTATCAAGGTATACAGTGTGTTCTTGCTTACTGTATCGCACGTTATAAAGTGTGTTCTTGCTTACTGTATCACACGTTATAAAGTGTGTTCTTGCTTACTGTATCAAACTATCACGGTATACAGTGTGTTATTGCTTACTGTATCACACTATCAAGGTATACAGTGTGTTCTTGCTTACTGTATCACACGGTATACAGTGTGTTCTTGCATACTGTATCACACACACACACACACACACAAACATGCATATACAACAGGCCTAATGTTTAATCGACATGTGCCTAGAACAGAATGGTAACTAACAGTGTACTCTTGGTTACAGTATCACACGTCAAGTAGCGCCTCGTTGGTTACTGTCGCATCATACACAGTATTCTTGCCATCATTTAGCATGTTCTCGCTTACTGTGTTCCAATAATTTCCATCATTCTGCTGTTATCCCATATTTTTACTCTTTTTTTTAAGGTTTCTTTGAACAGATTTACAACAATTTCAATTTAATATGTAATACGAATGTTGCATCGTCCACTACAGAATTTAAATATTTTTGTATTCCTCCAGAAATTTCATCTTCAAACACATTCTCACAGTTTAGAATTCACACTGACCTATTAACTCCTGACATTTTTCTTTTAAGGGTAAATTCTCTCATATTAGTTATCCTTAATGCTTCAAGTATATTATAGCTTTTAGACAAAATTCTGTCAAAAATTTTGTGAAATTCAAATAAATGCATTCTGACAATCAGTCTGTTTCTTGTATCAGTTTAGTATTGAAGAGGCTTAATAAATCTGATATTCCACGTTTTTCTTGGGAAACTGAACTGTTTGACATCGGGTTATTGAAGTGCAAGTGTTTCATCCCCTTTTATTTATTGGATTTTTCACAGCTTTTACAATTACTCTTGTCACTGAAACAAAAGTGAGTGTCCTCCATGTCACGTTTTATTATATTTTAATATTGGCACGGAGTTTGAAAAGAACTCTTCAAAATATTACAGAGATGATAGCTTAATTTTAGTGTACGGTCTTATCTAACCCAGGGTGATATCTAGCCAGGTTAGGTAGCTTTCATTACAGTATCTAATAAGAGTTGCTTTATCTTTGCCTTGGTTATCTGAATAAAATCTTTCTTCAACTCGCTTGTCGGGGGATCAGGTAAATCCACTTTGTGAATGTTATTAATTAGTCATTCATATTCAGTTGGATTATTTTCAAGCTTAAATATGAGATTTGGTTTTAACTTTGTTTTGACTCTTTTTTGCAGCTTATCACGTAGCTGGTAATACACATTTCTACTGCGAGGTTGGTGGTTAGTTAATCTTTGTAAATTACAAGTAAAAAGTTCACTGTAAATGCGTGTAAGTTTGTTTACAGAAAAGGAAATGCTGGCTTCATCACCGCCTTCCAGCCTCTCTTCACACGACTCTCCTACATGGTAGGTGATATACAAGCTCACTAACCGTAGTAAGTAGCAGTGTCTCTGTTGGTATACTTTGTACATTATTTTAAATTTGTTTCTTTTGCAGTGGTCACCTGTCTTGATTTATGGTATACTGTGTTTTACTAAAGTAACGTAAATATATTTTGTTCATCCACCAATGTTTTTAAAGGGCTTTCTGCCTATAGTGTGAGTGGCCTGCTTTTCGTATATTAGTAAGTGATTTTTGTTCCCGTGAGGTAAAATGATTTCAGTAACTTTTGAGGGACGAGAGAGGGGAGGGGGAGATTAGGCTCCTGCAAGAGTCTCTATGATTTTCCCACTTCTCTTTATTTCTGTGGAAGCCATCTCTTTCTGCTTGTGATTATGTTGTCCAGTGTCTGTTGCCGCATCTCTGCCTTCAGCTCGTCCCCTCCTAGAGTTTACAAAGCTAGGCCTACATTGTTCCGTGCCCCGTTTCCGGCTCGCTCAGATCTGAGTCAATAATCTGCTGTTCTACATTTGTTTGACATACACCCCTTACTGCATGCTTCTATTTCCACGGGTGAAGCAGCCGAGTCTTCTACGTAAGGTGATAAACTCTCCAACATCATTACAAGTTGCTGTTTAACCAAAGGGTGGAAACCAAAATAATAAAAATCTCTGGACATGATATCTCCTGTATCTTCCATAGACTTATTTCTCTCTAAGGCAAACCAATTTTAGAGACGCTCTGCATCATTCCCCAATATAAAACTAAGTACGCTCTCACCAAAGTAATAAAGAAAGCCAAACAACTATACTACTCCAGTAGATTCACAGACACTAGAGGAGATATAAAAAAGACCTGGAAAACACTCTCTCAGAGTCTAGGGACCCACAAACTGAGAAAAACCAAGAATATTGTCCTAACTAAACCTAATGAAACACCACTACATCCCACTGACACAGCTAACAAGATAAACGACTTCTCAAACATAGGATCTAATCTCGCCAGTAAAATCCCACATACCAATGCCCATGCCAGGGACTACCTAGATGGAAATTTCCCTAATTCCTTCTATCTTGCACCAACTGAGCCCACGGAAGTCATTGAGATTATAAAGTCACTTAAAAATAACTCTGGGAATCTGTCTCATGTCCCACTATTACTGTACAAGCGAGCGGCCCATGTCCTTTCGCATGCTATTTCATTACTTTTTAACAAGTCACTAGAGACTAGCACCTTCCCGAAACTACTCAAGATGGCAAGGGTTACACCAATACATAAAGGTGGTGACCCTACAGACTTAAACAACTATAGGCCAATATCTAACTTACCATTGCTATCCAAAATCTTTGAGAAACTCGTGCACAGGAGACTATTCATTTATAACGGCTCAAAACATACTCAACCCCTGCCAATTTGGATTCAGGAAAAATAAAAGCACTAATGATGCAATCATAAAAATGCTAGATCTGCTTTACACAGCATTGGATAATAAGGAATATCCACTAGGAATTTTTATTGACCTAAGAAAAGCTTTTGACACAGTAGACCACGACATCCTACTCCACAAACTTGATCATTACGGTAAGTATAAGAGGCCATGCGCTTGCTTATTTCAAATCTTACATTACTAATAGGTATCAGTACGTCACCATTAAAGACACAGCATCAGCAACACGGCCACTTGATACTGGAGTTCCGCAGGGAAGTGTCCTTGGTCCCCTGCTCTTCCTCATATACATCAATGACCTTCCAAACGTATCCCAACACCTGAAACCCATTCTCTTTACTGATGACACGACTTATGTCATCTCTCACCCTAATCTTGCCACCCTCAACACCATTGTGAATGAGGAGCTGATTAAAATATCGACTTGGATGACAGCCAATAAACTTACGCTTAACACTGACAAAACCTACTATATTATGTTTGGTAGCAGAGCAGGAGATGCACAAATTAACATTAAGATTGACAACACTCTAATTACCAGAAATAATGGGGGAAAATTCCTAGGCTTATACCTTGACAACAACCTGAATTTCAGCACCCATATCCAGCATATAACCAAAAAAGTATCCAAAACGGTTGGGATCCTCTCCAAGATACGATACTACGTGCCGCAAAATGCCCTTCTCACACTATACCACTCACTTATTTATCCATACCTCACCTATGCTATTTGTGCTTGGGGATCAACTGCAGCAACACACCTAAAGCCAATAATAACCCAACAAAAAGCTGCAGTAAGAATAATCACTAAATCCCATCCCTGGCAACACACCCCCCCACTCTTCATAGACCTAAACTTACTCCCAGTGCAGTACATCCACACTTACTACTGTGCAATCTACATCTACAAGGCCTTAAACTCTAATATCAACCTTGACCTAAAACGCTTTCTTGATAGTTGTGACAGAACCCACAGGCATAACACCAGACACAAACATCTCTACGACATTCCCCGTGTCCGACTAAACCTTTACAAAAATTCAATGTATGTCAAAGGCCCTAAAATCTGGAATACCCTACCTGAGAACTCTAGAACTGCAGACACATTCATCACCTTCAAAACTACCATTAGAAAACATCTTATCTCCCTGATACACCCCGTCAACTAACTACACGAATACCACCTGGTGGTTCACACTTACACTCACTCACTCATTTGACCATAAACAGAAATATTAATCTCAATCTTAAAATAATGAATCCTGTGATACTCCAATACTGAAACTATGTACTGTGCCAAAACAAAAGCATTCACATTGCTAAACTCACAAACTAGTATTTAGTCACTTAGCCATAATACCAACTTACCTCATAATTTGTAATATTTTACAATTAAGAATAAAACTAAGTATGCCCGAAATGCCTAGCCATGCTAAGCGTTCTAGTGGTACACTCTGTAATCACAATTTTACTACATGTAAACCACACAATAACCAAATTTCTGTAAACTCAGCATTGTAATCCTTATAGAGAATAAACTTTGAATTTGAATTTGAATTGAATTACGGCATTTCTTCAGTCATGCTAGAAAAGTTCTATTTTCTCACAGATCAGAGCATTAAAGACACTTCCAGTCAGATTGGTTGGGACTGAAACACATGGCTCCTCAGATTTCCTTCACAGGATTCATTTACCTAGTGAAGAAAAATGTTCCAGAACATTAAGGTAATTCAGCAGGCCTGAACGACACCATCTACTGGATAATAGTGGCATCAGTCTGGTAGGTACTGTTAGCATTCCGACCACTTTGCTGTGAGTGTGCATCACTCGGGCGATTTTCTTACAACAGTTCCCATTTTTGCGACTTACTTGACATACCGACTCTTAATCGCAGGAGCTCTCCATCTTGCTGCTCTGTTTACTGAGTACAAGATGCAAATTCCAGTTGATGTTATTTTAGACGTAATTAAGTTTACGAAATAAGCCACGGGAATTTTACAAGAGCTCACTGCCTAACAGAGAGAAAACCTCAATCCATCTTGCCTCTTAGCCACCCAGATGGATCATATATCCCTCAATGAACGTCAGACTGCTTCTGCAGGAATATACATGGATATCCACACAGGCTAACAACCTTCATTCCTGGCTGACAGCGTCTAAACCACCAGTGTCACTTGAGTTTACATACTACTAGTTGGGCAGATAACATTTAATTTCTAACACAACAACAAAAATGTATTTGCTGAAGAATGGAACCCATACAGAATGGCGAAGGGAAGAGAGCTAAATATATACGACGAGGGGGGGGGGGGTAGGAGTATGGAGCACCCCGTTCCCGCTCCGTCTCTCGTATATATTCTGGCTCCCTTCACTTCACTGTGTGACTGTTTAATGGTCCAAGTCAGACAGAAAAGTCGTCATAAAATTCAGTCTCTTATGTGTGGGTTATTATGTATTGTTCCAGTCACGATATTGAGCCCTTTATTCTTTTCTGCAATTTCTATAATTAAATATAATCAAAACAAGTTTGGACTGAAGCTGAATTAAGATTCGTTGTGAAGTATACACCAGTTCACCAAATTATATTCTTTTAATAAATATATCCAAATGTTTCTAGTATAATAAATAATCAATTTTAAGTGCAGTTTCTGGCCAATATTTCTGCCCGAAATACCACATAACATTACTCCTGAAAAACATAAAATCGGTCACGAAATGAAAGGAGACAAACACAAACGACAGTTTTCTAACCTTTCCATCTGCCAAGGCAGCGATGACATTACCGAGAGCTGAGAGCGATTTGTTAATGTTTTTTGCTTCATCCAAAACTGCGCCTTCCGCACCAGTCTTGCTCACCTGAGATAAACAATCGACACTTGTAAATAAGTCGCTCAGCAGAAATATATGTAATCTAATATTAAAATATGTGAAGATTAAAAAAATGTGGTAATTTTTCCGTGTATCACTTACAACCACACAATAATAATAATAATAATAATAATAATAATAATAATAATAATAATATTATTATTATTATTATTATTATTATTATATTATTTTACTAAGAATAATTCTACGTTGCCCGGGTATATTTAGTATTCAGAAAGAATAGCTATAAACATAAAAAAATTAAAAAAAAAATTCTATAGTAGTTCATACTATCTTCTCCTCACCTGCCTTGTCAGGAGGCAGGTGTGGGGGACTCACTCCACTGCACCTGTCAAGAGGCGTTGGTTGGAGTCCCACCTCACTGCACTTGTCTTGTTTAGAGGCGGGTGTAGGGGACTTACACACCTGCCTTGTCAGAAGGTGGGTATGGGTGACTCATGTGTCCCCATGTCCCCTGTTAGGCAAGATACTGCATTGTTGTAATAAACTGTATATAGCATAAGGAGTTTTAACACTCACCTTGTTAGGAGCTGAGTGTAGGGGACTCACGCCCCTGCACCCAGAACCTATGGTGACTCAAATCCGTGCTCATAGAGTGTCAGGAGGCAGGTATGAGGGTCTCATGACCTTGAACACAGTGTTAGAAGGCAGGTATGGGAGACTCGTGCCTCATACCCACCTTGTCAGGAGGCAGGAATGGGGGACTCTCGTCCCTGAACTCACCTTATCAGGAAGTTGTGTATGTATTGTTATTTTAGGTTCTAAGAAAAAATATGATTAATTTCAATTGGACTGAATTTCTGAATTTAAATTAATTATACTCAAAAAAATATCCCAAGAGGCGCTTCCCCAACAATATTTTTTAGGACGCAGTATAAGATTTTGAAATCAGTATAAAAATGCTTAAATGCAATGTGTCACTGGACATAGTGCAACTAAAAAATGCCCTGAACAAGGGGCGCCGCCCCTTCATTTAAAAATTTGAAATGTCATGCCTCTGATACACCTCTGACAGACTTCGAGATTGTGTACTCGCCCAGCCAGGCCCTGGGTCAGGCTTGTCTGCTGATACAGCCGTGTAGGCTAATACCTGTTGCTGGACACAAGTCTTGGTTGCACTGACTTTTATAAGGAGTGATTTATAGGAAACTCAAAAGCAAACAAACCCACAAACTTTTATAAATATATAAGATTATTATTATTTTATTGAAGGTGCCACACAGTGTCTGAGGAATGGGAGATAAACTGGTTATCTGGCTCAAGAAAACAGCAAGAAAGCAAACCCAGGCCTCTCCCTTGAAGGGAGTAAATTGCTCTTACCTTCTCCGAGCCAGCCAGATCCACGAGGTAGAGTTTACCGAGGAGTTTCTTCTGGTTTTCAATGTTCTCCTGCTTCACCTGGATGAGGAATACACTGTGCGAGCGGGAGCTGTGCTCATTCATATCTGGTCAAGAAAAGACAAAAATCGCCATTTGTGTACATAGTAATTAGTCAGTTGACTGTTCGGATTAAAAACCTTTCGACTGCACGAGGGTCATTAAGCTGCATTTTATCCTTACACCACCTGTCAAGAATACTTTAGTACCCTAAAATACAGGGTTATTACGGCTGTATGTGATACTAGTAATGTGTAACTTTCTATCTGATAGGCAAGTCATTCCATTGTTCATCTCTAAATCAACGGATAAGTTCACACAAGCGGCAGGAGTACCATAAGGCTCCTGACTCAGCCCAGTTCTCTTCAATATCGACCTTCCTCAGCCAGTTTACCCAGACACGATCATAATTTGATGATTGTGTCATTAATGCCGTTTCCTCCACCTCCGCAACCGTATGAACTAATGCAACAGACTATAGTAAAAAAATTATGTTTTGGCAATCACCATCGAAGATAACAGGGAATTGTGGTACGGAATACACCTATTGTTATCAGTAACTCTTAAAGACTACTGGGCTATAAAACTGACAAGACTTTTATCGTGAACTAAATTTATTACAGAGAAAGCATGCTTAGGCAATGTATATATTCACCAGCTGTAACTGTCTCACCAAGCTCCGCCTGATGTTTAGAAACACCTGCATAAGATGTTAATACGTCCTCTCCTCAAATATCCGTCAATGCCGTTATCTCTCGCAAGTAAAACTAATATATTCAAACTAGAAAGGGTCAAGTTTCTCTGTGACATTGATGAAATTATTATTCGTCAGGATAAACTTAAGAAAATACAACCTTGGAAGATGGAGGGCCTGTACACATCTGATGGGGAACATCCACTATTCACAGTTAACATCGTTGACTATATAATCCAAGCTCCTCTTTACAAAACTCAGAGGATGACTCTCCAACAACGAGTTAACCTTTAAATCCACAAACACGACTTACCTAGAACAATGATTTTCAGCAGTTTACCTGAAGACCCAGATAATTGGGTAACATCTCTTCTCTTCTACGACGAAAATAAAGACATTTACACCAACAATGACGTGCCACATTTTGAACACCAGACCAGCGACTGACACTCAGTACTCCTCCTTTCACACAGAGAACCTGACAGCTAACAACAAGCAAGCCTCTCCTGTAGCCATTTCCATTCTTAAACCTTCGTAACCGAGTCATCCCATGAATACTCCCGAGAGTATATATATGGAATGGCAATAAAAATCTGTGTTCACAGTATCCAGCATATACGAGTTCGGCTGTGTTCATATGTATGTATATTTTGTCATTATACATGTGTAGGAGCGTCGACACATGTTATGTGCACATGTCCGTGTTTCCAGTGAATAACATATATGAGATCATCGGCGTATGTGTATGTGTGTGTGTGTGTGTGTGTGTGTGTGTGTGTGTGTGTGTGTGTGTGTGTGTGTGTGTGTGTGTGTGTGTGTGTGTTTACATGTTTTGCTATTCTACAAATGGAAGAACGTCAGAACCTGTTATATGTACAATGTCTCACTTGTTACTCTCCTTTGTTTACCTTAACGCATCATAGATTAAATTGCCACTTGTCTTTTCTTCTCCTACTATTAACTACCCGACACATTGTTCAGCTTTCTCTCCTTCAGCAACCTTCTTTCTCCCCTCCTTACCACGTCCTATGGTACCAGTCCTTGTTTCTTTGTAGACTGTTGGTCATCTATACACCAGCAGTCAGGGTATATACAAAGTGATTTATTGAACATATATTCGAGGTATACTTTGACTCGTTCACCTATAAATTGATCGAGGCTCAATTTCACTTTAATGATTGAATAAACAAAGAACTTTTATAGTGTAAATGTTTTGAAATGGAATACAGATATGGATGTATATTAAGTTATGCATTTTAAATTAATTGTATTACTCGAAACCATTTACTGTACACTGTTGTTGATACGAAATGTCAAATTTAATACAGAAGGATATTGATAAGAGCAACTTACGTCAAAATATACATAAGTCTGAATTTTTGTATATATATATATATATATATATATATATATATATATATATATATATATATATATATATATATATATATATATGTCGTGCCGAATAGGCAGAACTTGCGATCTTGGCTTAAATAGCAACGCTCATCTTGCCATATAGGACAAGTGAAAATTTGTGTATGCAATAATTTCGCCAAAATCATTCTGAACATAACAAAAAATATATATTTCACTGTGTTTGTTTAGTATTAGATTATTGTAAACAAATCTAAAATATATTTAGCTGGGTTAGGCTAAAATAAAATGCTCTTGTTATAATAAGGTTAGGTAAGTTTTCTAAGATTCTTTTGGTGCAAAATTATAAATTATTACATTAACATTAATGAAAAAATATATCTTTAAATGTATAAGAGAAAATTTTAGAAAGGACTTAATTTTAAATGAGTTCTTGCTAACTGACCAGTTTTACATATTCGGCACGACATACATATTATATATCCGTTGTAAGTCTCTTGGGCTTATAACGGCTACGTGTCTGTTGGACTTACTTGTAACAGCTACATGTCTGTTGGACTTGCCCAGTTCGATCACCTCAAAGACTTCTTCAGGTGAGGAGACGAAGCGCTCGGTAGCTCCCTTGACGGACGGTACACGGTTCTTGTCCTCGTGCACTGACAGGTTCACCTTGGATACTGTCAAAACAAAGACAACAAGGGTCAGGGTTATAATATTAGGATAGATAATGTACGAAGGTCAGTTTAGTGATGGGGTGAACATGTAAATGTCAACGTAACAGTGGAGGAAGAGTGTAGTGATTAAATTAGTAATGGGATCAGCATATAAATGTCGGTTGATCGGTGTAGGTGTCAGAAAAATAGTGAAACAGGTTATGTGTTACATTTTTTTGTATGCAGCATACATATATCAGACAACTGAGGGGAGAGTTCGTGAATATAGGTGAAAATAGTAAGTAAGATGTATAACGAATTCAAAGGTAAATAAGACAGAGAGAAAACTATTAAAGTAATTCAAAGAGTTCTCATCATTCTGCCAGCATTTATTGCATGCTAGCTGAATGTCTCAGCATTGGCCCGATGAACGGTAATTACGTTTCTCCCAAGTAAAAAATTTATATGTAAAAACGTTAAGAATTTTATTTGTTCCTTGAATAGTTCTTCCGAGAGCTTCTTAAGTCTTCTCCATCACACTCGTCTTGTCAAGAGGTGGGTGTGTGGGACTGACACTCCCACACCCACCTGGTCAAAAAACAGGTGTGGGAAGACTCTTGTCCACATCCTGGTTCACTTGTGTAATCGTCGACAGTAGTGACATTCTGTATAGAAAGCCCCTGGTAATGCAGAGCATTTCGGGCAACTTAGGTTAATTTTGTCACCAGGATGCGACCCACACCAGTCGGCTAACACCCAGGTACTTACTGCTAGGTGAGCAGGGACAGCAGGTCTCCTAAGGTAACACGCCCAATGTTTCCACCCCCACCCAGGATCGAACCACGGACACCCGATGTGTGAGCTGATTGCGTTGCCAACAGAGCTACAAGACACCTAGTCGGAATGGTGTCTAGTTACTGAGCTGGTGTTTGACCTGACTGTTTAAGTTACTATAGCAAGTTACTATACAGGTTACTATAGCAGTATTTCTATTGTCTTTATCATTATTATGTTTTTTAAACTACTTATATTGCATAGGGGCCTACTTCTAATTTTTCACAGAATAACAGGTTCTATTCCACTTATTTCTAGCTAAAGTTGTGTGGTAAAAGTGCACTCTGTATGATCTTACACAAATATCCCACACTTAAGAAGCGTCGACGTAAGTTTCAATCTCTTGATTGAAACTTACGTCGACGCTTCGGTCTGACTTGGACTATTAACTTGCTAATGAACGAAACGTCGTCACAAGTTTCAGTCTCCTAAGTGTGAGATATTTGTGTATTGTTCCAGTGATGGTATTGTGCCTTTTTATTCTTGGTTGTGACCTTTGTTTCGCCAGTGATTCCTTCCAGGAAAAGGAAGGGCGTCCAGCTGCTGCCGAGGGTCTTCTGATTCAGTACACTAGGGCTACCCTCCCGGTTTTTGGATCCCGGAGGGAGGCTACTAGTATCTTGGGGGGGTTACTAGCCCCTTAGGGGATTACTAGCCCCTTGGGGGATTACTAGCCCCTTGGGGGATTACTAGCCCCTTGGGGGAGTTATTAGCCCCTTGGGGGTTTACTAGTCCCTTGCTCTCGGCATTTTAGTCGCCTATTATGACACTCATGGCTTACGGAAGAAGAATTCTGTTCCACTTCCCCATGGAGATAAGAAATAAAGAACAGCAATTATTAAAAAATTAGAAAAAATAAAACAGATGGGTGTTCATATGCGTGTACATGCATGGATAGTGTGACCTAAGTGTGAGTAGACGTAGCAAGATATACCTGTTATTCAGCGTCCCCTCAAGGAAGGTTCCTTGATGTTGGTGAGGGGCTCTTGATTTAGGGAATTGGATCTGTGCTCCAGTTTCCCAAATTAAGCCTGAATGCCTTCCACATCCCCCCCCAGGCGCTGTATAATCCTCTGGGTTTAGCGCTTCCCCCTTGATTATAATAATAATAATGTTATCCAGCGTATTTATGAGACAGAAAAGACACCAGCAATCCTACCATCATATAAAACAATATGTGTATGTCAGAACAGTTCACAGAATATCGTATGAACCGCCATTCAGTTACTGGTTCAGCTTAAGTACACTTAACTCAGCCAAGCTCAATTACCACGACCCTCCTGAGGGAGGTTCCTGGTCTCTTCATCCAAGAAACTGAACCTACCCTTCCCTTTCTTGGATCTAACCTGGGTTTAGCGCTCCCCTCTGAAGACAATAATCAGCTACCATAGAGCAGCCAGAAAGGAACGTAGTTTTAAGCGCATGAGGAGAACACTTAATAATTTAAATTAATGGCAGGTTAGCCACTGCGTCAGTGGGAAGATGCCATCAAACACGGTCAGCCGGGTACTTTATCTCAGTCTAGTCCCCTCAAGGGAGGAGTTTTTCATCCAGGGAACTTTACTTATTCTCTCCCTTCCTTGAATCAAACCTGACTGCCTCTCATTACACAGGCGCTGAATGGAGTACAGATTTAGCGCTTCCCCTGATTGTAATAAATTATGTGTGTGTGTGAGACCGAGGGAGAAAGAGAAAGGAGGGAGATAATGAAGGTGGAAAGAGAGAAAAACAGAGAGAGAGGAGCAGGGTGATGAACACTGTTTCATTAAGCCTCTTACATCTCACGTTAATGAATAGCAAAACTAAAACTCACATTAGTTCTTCAAAAGTTCCAGACAACACAAAAATGGCCACTAGAATGGCCATTGTTTTCAACAGTATTCACAGCGAACAAAATATATTATAAATCTTTTTTTTTTATTATTATTATTTCCCACAGACATCGTCCCTCCCAGTGAGTATATTAGGAAAAATAGAAAGAAATTTCTCATCAGCTCTCTGCTTCTGGCTGCAGTAACGTTGCTTCATTTGCAGTTTTCATTTTCTTTCTTACATCTTCCCTGTCGGTATGTTTGGTGTATGTGTGTGCTCACCTGGTTGTGGTTGCAGGGGTCGATTCACAGCTCCTGGCCCCTCCTCTTCACTGGTCGCTACTAGGTCCCTCTTCCTGCTCCATGAGCTTCATCATACCTCTTCTTAAAGCTGTGTATGGGTCCTGCCTCCACTACATCACTTCCCAATCTATTCAATTTCCTGACAACTCTGTGACTGAAGAAATACTTCCTAACATTCCTATGATTCATAGGAGTTTTCAACTTCCAATTGTGTCCCCTTGTTGCTGTGTCCCATCTCTTGCACATCCTGTCTCTGTCCACCTTGTCGATTCCTCTCAGTCTTTTATATGTCGTTATCATAACCCCCCTATCTCTCCTGTCCTCCAGTGTCGTCAGGTTGTTTTCCTTTAACCTCTCCTCGTCGGACATTCCCCTTAGCTCCGGGACTAGTCTTGTTACAAACGTTTGGACTTTTCTAAATTCCTTACGTAGTTGGCTAGGTGTGGGCGCCGAACTGGTGCTGCATACTCTAATATGGGCCTAACGTACACGGTGTACAGGGTCCTGAACGATTCCTCATTGAGATGCCGGAATGCTATTCTGAGGTTTGCTAGGCGCCCGTATGCTGCAGCAGTTATTTGGTTGATGTGCGTCTCAGATGTGCTCGGTGTTATGTTCACCCCAAGATCATTTTCCTTGAGTGAGTTTGTAGTCTGGGCTCTTTTTTGCCCTTTCCCAATCTTCATGACTTTGCACTTGGTGGGGTTGAACTCCAAGAGCCAGTTTCTAGACCAGGCCTGCAGCCTGTCCAGATGTCTTTATAATTCCGCCTGGTCTTCGTCCGTGTGTGTGTGTGTGTGTGTGTGTACTCACCTAGTTGAGGTTGCAGGGGTCGAGTCCAAGCTCCTGGCCCCGCCTCTTCACTGGTCGCCACTAGGTCACTCTCACTGAACCATGAGCTTTATCGTACCTCTGCTTAAAGCTATGTATGGATCCTGCCTCCACTACATCGCTTCCCAAACTATTCCACTTCCTGACTACTCTGTGGCTGAAGAAATACTTCCTAACATCCCTGTGATTCATCTGTGTCTTCAGCTTCTGTGTCCCCGTGTTGCTGTGTCCAGTCTCTGGAACATCCTGTCTTTGTCCACCTTGTCAATTCCTCTCAGTATTTTGTAAGTCGTTATCATGTCCCCCCCAATCTCTCCTGTCCTCCAGTGTCGTCAGGTTGATTTCCCTTAACCTCTCCTCATAGGACATTCCTCTTAACTCTGGGACTAGTCTTGTTGCAAACCTTTGCACTTTCTCTAGTTTCTTTACATGGTTGGCTAGGTGTGGGTTCCAAACTGGTGCCGCATACTCCAATATGGGCCTAACGTACACGGTGTACAGGGTCCTGAACGATTCCTTATTAAGATGTCGGAATGCTGTTCTGAGGTTTGCCAGGCGCCCATATGCTGCAGCAGTTATTTGGTTGATGTGCGCTTCAGGAGATGTGCCTGGTGTTATACTCACCCCAAGATCTTTTTCCTTGAGTGATGTTTGTAGTCTCTGGCCCCCCTAGACTGTACTCCGTCTGCGGTCTTCTTTGCCCTTCCCCAATCCTCATGACTTTGCACTTGGTGGGATTGAACTGCAGGAGCCAATTGCTGGACCAGGTCTGCAGCCTGTCCAGATCCCTTTGTATTTCTGCCTGGTCTTCGATCGAATGAATTCTTCTCATCAACTTCACGTCATCTGCAAACAGGGACACCTCGGAGCTTATTCCTTCCGTCATGTCGTTCACAAATACCAGAAACAGCACTGGTCCTAGGACTGACCCCTGTGGGACCCCGCTGGTCACAGGTGCCCACTCTGACACCTCGCCACGTACCATTACTCGCTGCTGTCTTCCTGACAAGTATTCCCTGATCCATTGCAGTGCCTTCCCTGTTATCCCTGCTTGGTCCTCCAGTTTTTGCACTAATCTCTTGTGTGGTACTGTGTCAAACGCCTTCTTGCAGTCCAAGAAAATGCAATCCACCCACCCCTCTCTCTCTTGTCTTACTGCTGTCACCATGTCATTGAACTCCAATAGGTTTGTGACACAGGATTTCCCGTCTCTGAAACCATGTTGGCTGCTGGTGATGAGATCATTCCTTTCTAGATGTTCCACCACTCTTCTCCTGACAATCTTTTCCATGACTTTGCATGCCATACATGTCAGTGACACTGGTCTGTAGTTTAGTGCTTCATGTCTGTCTCCTTTTTTAAAGATTGGGACCACATTTGCTGTCTTCCATGCCTCAGGCAATCTCCCTGTTTTGATAGATGTATTGAATATTGTTGTTAGGGGTACACATAGCGCCTCTGCTCCCTGGTACACCACCATGTGTCCAGCACATGGTGGTGTACCCCACCTCTCCGTCTTTCTGGAGCCCCTTCTGTCTCCTCTGTGAACACTTCTTTGAATCTCTTGTTGAGTTCTTCACATACTTCACTGTCATTTCTTGTTGTCTCTTCTCCTTCCTTCCTTCCTTAGCCTGATTACCTGGACCTTGATGGTTGTTTTCTTCCTGATGTGGCTTTATAACAGCTTCGGGTCAGATTTGGCTTTTGCTGCTATGTCGTTTTCATATTGACGTTGGGCCTCCCTTCTTATCTGTGCATATTCGTTTCTGGCTCTACGACTGCTCTCCTTATTCTCCTGGGTCCTTTGCCTTCTATATTTCTTCAATTCCCTAGCACACTTGGTTTTTGCCTCCTTGCATCTTTGGGTGAACCACGGGCTCATCCTGGCTTTTTCATTATTCCTGTTACCCTTGGGTACAAACCTCTCCTCAAGCCTCCTTGCACATTGTTGCTACATATTCCATCATCTCATTAACTGGCTTCCCTGCCAGTTCTCTGTCCCACTGAACCTCATTCAGAAAGTTCCTCATTCCTGTGTAGTCCCCTTTTCTGTAGTTTGGTTTCATTTGTCCTGGCCTTCCTGCTTCCCCCTCCACTTGTAGCTCTATTGTGTATTCGAAGCTCAAAACCACATGATCGCTGGCCCCAAGGGGTCTTTCATATGTGATGTCCTCAATATCTGCTCTACTCAAGGTGAATACTAAGTCCAGTCTTGCTGGTTCATCCTCTCCTCTCTCTCTTGTAGTGTCCCTTACGTGTTGGTACATGAAGTTTTCCAGTACCACCTCCATCATCTTAGCCCTCCATGTATCTTGGCCCCCATGTGGCTCCAAGTTCTCCCATTCGATCTCCTTGTGGTTAAAGTCGCCCATGATCAGGAGCTTTGCCCTGCATGCATGAGCTCTTCTGGCCACTGCAGCCAGTGTGTCAACCATCGCTCTATTGCTCTTGTCATACTCTTGCCTTGGCCTCCTGCTGTTCTGTGGTGGGTTATACATCACTGCAATTATCACCTTGGGACCTCCAGAGTGAAGCGTTCCCGCTATGCAATCACTTTCTTCTCCGCTGTCTCCTCTCTCCAGCTCATCAAAATTCCATCGGTGTTTGATCAGCAATGCCACTCCTCCACCCCCCCTGTTCCTTCTGTCTTTTCTCAGGATCTGGTATCCCGTTGGAAAGATGGCATCTGTTATCATACCTGTAAGCTTGGTTTCTGTGATTGCTATGATGTCTGGTGATGCCTCTTTGACTCTTTCGTGCCACTCCTCCCACTTGTTTGTTATTCCATCAGCGTTTGTGTACCATACCTTCAGTTTCCTTTCCAACACTGTGGTTTGGGAGGGCCTGTGGGGGTGAGAGACCTGGTAGCATACTGTGGGATTCTATGGTTGGGGGTTGGGTGGAAGCTGTAGGTATGGATTGTATTGTGTGTTGGAAGGGTGTGATAGGTTGTGGGGTTCTGAGGATAGTTGTGTGTGTGCTTGCCCTTGCTGCTCTGTTCTGCTCTGACTGACCTCTGCTGGTTCCATCCTTGTCTCCTTTCCTAGCTCCTTTCGCTTTTTTGTCCTCTCGCTCAGCTGCTGTCTCTCTGTGTTCTGTCTCTGTCTAGGAACACCTTCTTGTACTCTTCCGAGCTTTTCAACCATGGTTTCTCTTGGAGGATCCTGTTCCGCACTGTTTCTGTCCTGAGAATCAGCTTGATCGGTCGGTTTCTCCCCTTCAAGTACCCCCCTATTCTCTGAAAATTTACAATCTCGTCCATGTCTTCTCCCCCTATTTCCGTGATGATTTTCTCAATCTCCTTTCTTTCTTCCTGCCGTCTTTCAATGTGTGTCCTTTCCTCTCTCTCCCGAAGCCCATGGATAATCACTGATTTTGCCCTTTCCTCCTCCCATTGCCTCTCCCTCTGTGACTGGTTCCTGTCTGTATGTGGTCATTTTCTCCCTTGATTTTTCCAGTGGCTCTTGGTAGCATGGTTGTGCCTCAGCATTCGACCTATCTCCCTCTCCATCTGCACCCATCTGCTCTTCCCTTCCACTCCCTGGCCCTTCTTTGCAGGCTGATATGACCTTAGCATAATTCATATCTCCTTCCTTCCTGTTCAGCCTCTCAGCTTTGTATGGTGTGTCTTCTCTGGTCACTACCCCTGAGACTTGCTTCAGCCTGTTTACCTCAAATTCTCGGACCTTTACCCTGGCTACTGCAGTTTCGACTTGTGCCTCCCAATTCTTCGTCTCCTTCTCCAACCTCTTTTCCCATTTCACAGAGAGCTCTTTCTCCATTTTTTCAGAAAGCTCTCCTAATTTTCTCTCCCATTCTTGCTCTATCCTTTTCCACTGCTCCTCCATCCATTCCTCCCTGCCAGTACCATCGTCATCTGATCCCTGATTCCTGCGAGTCCCAACCATTTTTCTTTTTTTTTTTTTAGTGAGAGAGAAAGAGAAAAAGAAAAACGGGGAGAGAGTGAGAGAGAGGGAGAAAGAGAGAGAAGGGGAGAGTAGAAGGAGAGAGGGGAAAAGAAGGGAAAAGGGGGGAGAAAGTGAGAGAGAGGGAAAAGGTAAGAGAGAGAGAAAAGAAGAGGAAGAGAGAGAGGAAGAGAGAGAGGAAGAGAGAGGGAGAGAGAGGAAGAGAGAGAGAAAGAGCGAGAGGAAGAGAGAGAGGAAGAGAGAGAGGAAGAGAGAGAGGAAGAGAGGCACAAGTACGCTCACACCTTGAGTATGCTCCACTTTCTTGGTTTGCCTGCCCCCCCTCTCATCTGCGACTGCTTGACAGAGTAGAGAACAGAGCAAGACGTCTCATCTCTCGCCTGGACCCATCTTGGATAGATTTGTCATTTCAGCAGAGCCTTCAACATAGGAGGGATGTGGGTGGCCTTACTGTTATGTACAAGGCCAATATTGTCAAAATACCACACTTGGATCCACTTCGAGGACAGCATGAAACAAGCTTTTATGCCACAAGATGGGCAGAAAGCAGCAACTTCACTCTGGCTGTACCCTTCTCCGGAACATCACTCCATCTGAGATCATACATACCCAGGATGACTCGAGTATGGAACACATTCGTACAGCATAATGATGTCAACGAGATAAAGTCAGTTGATCAAATGAAAATGCTGGCCCACAAATGGCTCCAACTTCATCCTGTTCCCTACTTGTATGTCTCATAACAATAAAAATGCTTTCAAATGAGCTGATGTAGGTAACAGCTCTTAGCTTGCCAATAAAGTTAGGGATCCTTAACCTTGTCAAACCCTGTGTAAAAAAAAAAGGGAGAGAGAGAGAGAGAGCGAGAGAAAGAGAGGAAGAGAGAGGAGGAGAGGGAGAGAGACGGGAGGGGGAAAGGAAGGGTTAGAGGGTCACTTCACAGGAAGGTGTGAAATCCTGTATATGTGTGTGTGTGTATGTGTGTGTGTCTCTCTGTATGTGTGTGTGTGTGTGTGAGTGTGTGTGTGTCTGTGTGTGTGTGTGTCTCTCTCTGTATGTGTGTGTGTTTGTGTGTGTGTGTCTATCTCTCTGTATGTGTGTGTGTGTGTGTGTGTGTGTGTGTGTGTGTGTGTGTGTGTGTGTGTGTCTGTCTCTCTGTATGTGTGTGTGAGTGTGTGCATGCATGTGTGTGTATGTGTGTGTGCGTGCTACAGCTATTCAAGTGCCTGACAGTAGATCCTGTACTCACCTAGTGTGTGTGTGTGTGTGTGTGCTACATCTATTCAAGTGCCTAACAGCAGATCCTGTACTCACCTAGTGTGTGTGTGTGTGTGTGTGTGTGTGTGTGCTACAGCTATTCAAGTGCCTGACAGCAGATCCTGTACTCACCTAGTGTGTGTGTGTGTGTGTGTGCGCGCGCGCGCATGCGTGCTACAGCTATTCTAGTGCCTAACAGCAGATCCTGTACTCACCTAGTGTGTGCGTGTGTGTGTGTGTGTGTGTGTGTGTGTGTGTGTATGTATGTGTGTGTGTGCGTGTGTGCGCGTGTGCGTGCATATGCGTGTGTGTGTGTGTGTGTGTGTGTGTGTGTGTGTGTGTGTGTGTGTGCGCGTGTGTGTGTGTGCGCGCGCGTGTGTGTGTGTGTGTGTGTGTGCGTGTGCGTGTGTGTGTGTGTGTATGTGTGCTACAGCTATTCAAGTGCCTAACAGCAGAGCCTGTTCTCACCTAGTGTGTGTGTGTGCATATGTTTATGTAAACAGTCCTTATTTCCCACGTATGTACTACATATGTATTGCATATGTACCCGATCTCTTGGTTCCCACTGTACTGTCTTATGCGTTTAAAATTACGTTCAAAAGTAAATACACTAGGCTTCGCCTGTATGCCGCTACCTCTAAATTCTATTAAATGCCAGTAAATGCTGCTTATTCTAATTCTGATAGCTCGAGGAGAGTGACCCCCAATTCCAGCTAGAGACAGGTACTATTGACCCCACGCAACTCAAACTAGGTGAATATTACTTGCGGCTGGCAGTGGAGTAAGGTTTCAGGTCCATCCTGTCCCAGAAGTTGAAGATGCTTGATGCTTCTCGGTAATTTTTCCACTAACTTCCTGTATGCACTATAGTCTCTAGCTCATCTAATTTTTTCACTCACTGTATTTACTGACACATCTATACATATTTCTTATCTCCCTGGTCTTGAGTCGCACTTACTCTTCAAATACCCCAATGCGTTATTATGGCAACACTATTTAGGCCTGACACAACCGCTCATCTTCCTTCCAACGGCCCCCACTAAACACTTAGTCACTATTTCCTTTGTTTTCTTTTATGTGATCACTCATATTTCCTTTTTTCGTGGCTTAAGTGATTATATGCACTCTTATGCGTGCACACGCCTATATCCCACACTCTATTCCTTATGGCACAGTCAGAAATTACCACCAAAACACGAGCTCAAACCGCGTGACTCCTCCACGAGTGTTTGTGTGTGTGTGTGTGTGTGTGTGTGTGTGTGTGTGTGTGTGTGTGTGATAAGGTCGAGAAAATATGGTAAGTACATACTGTGCCACAAACAACCAGTAAATACCAGCCTGGTTGCTCAATCCTGTGGTAATTTACTTTGTGGTTGTCTGTTTAACTTCGTGTTTGGCAGTTTTTCCCCGTGGATGATTGTTGATCCTGAAGGTGATTGTTGATCATGATGATTTATTGTTGATCCTCAGTGGTGATTGATCAGCCAGGCTGGTTGTTGATCACCCAGGCTGGTTGTTGACCACCCTGGCTGGTTGTTGATCACCCTGGCTGGTTGTTGATCACCCTGGCTGGTTGTTGATCACCCTGGCTGGTTGATCACCCTGGCTGGTTGATCCCCCTGGCTGGTTGTTGATCACCCTGGCTGGTTGATGATCACCCTGGCTGGTTGATGATCACCCTGGCTGGTTGTTGATCACCCTGGCTGGTTGATTATCACCCTGGCTGGATGATGATCACCCTGGCTGGTTGATGATCACCCTGGCTGGTTGATGATCACCCTGGCTGGTTGATGATCACCCTGGCTGGTTGTTGATCACCCTGACTGGTTGATCACTCTGGCTGGTTGATGATCACCATGATGGTTTATAATCACCCTGGCTGGTTGATGATCACCCTGGCTGGTTGATGATCACCCTGGATGGTTGATGATCACCCTGGATGGCTGATGATCACCCTGGCTGGTTGTTGATCACCCTGGCTGGTTGTTGATCAACCTTGCTGGTTGTTGATCACCCAGGCTGGTTGTTGATCACCCAGGCTGGTTGTTGATCACCCAGGCTGGTTGGTTGTTGATCACCCAGGCTGGTTGTTGATCACCCAGGCTGGTTGTTGATCACCCAGGCTGGTTGTTGATCACCCTGGCTGGTTGTTGATCACCCAGGCTGGTTGTTGATCACCCTGACTGGTTATTGATCACCATGGCTGGTTGATCACTCTGGCTGGTTGATGATCACCATGATGGTTGATGATCACCCTGACTGGTTGATCACCCTGGCTGGTTGATGATCACCCTGGATGGTTGGTGATCACCCTGGCTGGTTGTTGATCACCCTGGCTGGTTGATGATCACCCTGGCTGGTTGTTGATCACCCTGACTGGTTGATCACCCTGGATGGTTGATCACCCTGGCTGGTTGTTGATCACCCTGGCTGGTTGTTGGTCACCCTGGCTGGTTGATGATCACCCTGGATGGTTGATGATCACCCTGGATGGTTGATGATCACCCTGGATGGTTGTTGATCACCATGGCTGGTTGTTGATCACCCTGGCTGGTTGATCACCCTGGCTGGTTGGTGATCACCCTGGCTGGTTGTTGATCACCCTGGCTGGTTGATGATCACCCTGGCTGGTTGTTGATCACCCTGGCTGGTTGTTGATCACCCTGGCTGGTTGTTGATCACCCAGGCTGGTTGATGATCACCCTGGCTGGTTGTTGATCACCCTGGCTGGTTGTTGATCACCCTGGCTGGTTGATGATCACCCAGGTTGGTTGATGATCACTCTGGCTAGTTGATGTTCACCCTGGCTGGTTGATGATCACCCTGGCTGGTTGTTGATCACCCAGGCTGGTTGATGATCACCCTGGCTGGTTGATGATCACCCTTGCTGGTTATTGATCACACTGGCTGGATTTGATCACCCTGGCTGGTTGATGATCACCCTGGCTGGTTGATCACCCAGGCTGGTTGTTGATCACCCTGGCTGGTTGATGATCACCCTGGCTTGTTGATGATCGCCCTGGCTGGTTGTTGATCGCCCTGGCTGGTTGTTGATCGCCCTGGCTGGTTGTTGATCGCCCTGGATGGTTGATGATCACCCTGGATGGTTGATGATCACCCTGGATGGTTGATGATCACCCTGGATGCTTGATGATCACCCTGGATGGTTGATGATCACCCAGGCTGGTTGATCACCCTGGCTGGTTGTTGATCACCTTGGCTGGTTGATGATCACCCTGGCTGGTTGTTGATCACCCTGGCTGGTTGTTGATCACTCTGGCTGGTTGTTGATCACCCAGGCTGTTTGTTGATCACCCTGGCCGGTTGATGATCACCCTGAATGGTTGATGATCACCCTGGATGGTTGATGATCACCCAGGCTGGTTGATCACCCTGGCTGGTTGTTGATCACCCTGGCTGGTTGTTGATCACCCTAGCTGGTTGTTGATCACCCTGGCTGATTGTTGATCACCCTAGCTGGTTGATGGTCACCCTGGCTGGTTGTTGTTCACCCTGGCTGGTTGATGGTCACCCTGGCTGGTTGATGATCACCCTGGCTGGTTGATGATCACCCTGGCTGGTTGTTGATCACCTTGGCTGGTTGATGATCACCCTGGCTATTTATTGATCACCCTGGATCAAACCTTCACCATATAACACAAGTGTTACTTCAGAACTCACTACGTGACTGTCAACATTCCTGACCTTACAGAAGAACAGTCGTCATCCTCAGCTATTTCAAAACAACTTTCTTCTGATTGTTTGACGTATCTTCAGATTTTTGGCTTCCATGAATTCCAGAATGAATAGACAAGTGTAGGAGGGACTAATATACTCTCCAGGCAGCAGAGTGACTGAAGATTATCACTCATAATTCATCCGTCAGGAGTGACCCTGGTAATGATGTCGTGACGTCACATAAAATCAATGCAGTAGGGCGTTGCCATGGCAGTGTGTGAAGTCAGCTGAGCAATTACTGGACAAGTGTTATAAGAATGACTGTGGATGTAAGGTAGTTGAAGATGTACTCTACATTAGCCAGGAGGTTCATATACCCTGGTGATCCCTGGTAACAAACAAGTAACATCACAACCAAGCTGTGTGTAATGGGGGAACCTGCAGTGAGTATTCTTATTATAGATCGAACTAGAGGGTCACATGTTGGGTTTATAGTGTGTATGGTTTCGCAGGCTTGCAAATAATTTAAATATGAAAAAGATATGACTCACGAAATCGTAATGACACGATTGCAAATAAACCATGCCACGGGCGGGGATAGAACCCGCGATCAGAGAGTCTCAAAACTCCAGACCGTCGCGTTAGCTAACGGCTAACGCGACGGTCTGAGGTTTTGAGACTCTCTGATCGCGGGTTCTATCCCCACCCGTGGTATGGTTTATCAAAAAGATATCATTAACATAACGTCGATATAACAATGATTTAAATATATATATATATATATATATATATATATATATATATATATATATATATATATATATATATATATATATATATATATATAATTTATATTTTTTTATTAACACATCGGTCGTTTCCCACCAAGGCAGGGTGTCCCGAAAAAGAAAAACTTTCTTCATTCACTTCATCACTGTCTTGCCAGAGGTTCGCTTACACTACAGTTATAAAACTGCAACATTAACACCTCCTCCTTCAGAGCGCAATAAGATCACAGTAAACAGGTGATATCACAATACGCAAAATAACCACTATGAAAAAAAAAGTGAATTTCCAAACACTTTCGTGATTCCTAACATTATCGAGAAACTGTGAAAGAAATAAGATAACAGAAATCTTATAAGGCGGAGATGTCACCCCACATATGACCTTACACCTGACTCAGCACGCTGAGCCTGGGAGTCAAGTTTAACGAATTTTGTCAGTCACATGTTAAGGGAATTTATGAGGGACATGTCATGCATAGCTTAAATTCCTCACACGTGGAATTATATTCAGAGCAATATGATAGGCAACAGGATTCGAATCCACTTTCGTCGCTACCCACGAG
Source organism: Cherax quadricarinatus (assembly GCF_038502225.1). Classification (NCBI taxonomy): domain Eukaryota; kingdom Metazoa; phylum Arthropoda; class Malacostraca; order Decapoda; family Parastacidae; genus Cherax; species Cherax quadricarinatus. The sequence goes on from NC_091308.1 coordinate 5,089,155, forward strand.
TATGTCAGAGCTTTCACCGTGATGCCTTCAACCACTTACAAGTTATGTTTCTTGCTGGTGCCGGACACACCACTGATTGTTCAATGTTTAATATACCTTTATAACACTGAAATAGTGTTTGTGACTCAGTGGAAGTGGCGCTTCCTCAAACTTCATATTTTTAACTTCATTAATTACCGCCACTAGTTCAGTCGTTCATTTGTATTTCTTAAGACTTGGTATTTTATCTTTCACGTTTAACATTTTTTGCAAAAATTATTTAAAATCTGCGTTTTGTTCGTGTCGGCTGTCTCCCATTATCAAAAATTTCTTCTTCCTATTTCTTTACATTCATATAATAATTTTGTGGCGTTTTTAAATATACAATATCATTTACTATATTTTAATCTGGGAGGCGCTAAACTAGTAGGGGTAATACACCGCCTGCGGAATAGGAGGTTCGATCCAAGGAAAGGGAGGATGGACCCTATTCTTGGGATCAAGAACCTCTCACTGGCAGCAAATCTTGGCTGGTGTGTTATCCATATAGGTTCCAAGTCTTTTATTTATTTTTCATATATTAGTATTATTATTAATATACTCAGTGGAAGTATAAACCCGTATGGGTCACACAGCGCCTGGGGACTGGGAATCAATCAGGTTCGATCCAAGGAAAGGGAGTAATTCTGTGGATCAAGAGTCAGTCACCACCATGAAGGAACTGTCTTGTGTTTTTATTTGTTTCGTTTAGTATTTTATTCCTTATTTTCTCTTAAATATATAATTATATTTTTCCGTTCTTGATCGTATTTCACTTCTTCTCAAAAGTTATATTAAACTAATTTGTTATTCCCCAGAAGTTATATTAAATTAATTTGTTAATTCCCAGTGAACATTGTTGAACTTCAGAAGTTAGGGTAGTTAATATTTAGAATCTTTTCCTCTGTTTCAGCTTTGCAGCTGTTGCAGCTGCAGCTGCATCAAAAACGTCACTACACTGAGAAGTTTGACGCAACAGTTGCTTACCGATACAACTTCATGAGCTTCCCCGTCTATTTCTTTACATTTAAAATTTCGGATTACAAGAATTTTTGAGCTGTCGTGGTCTCTTCACAGTTACCTTGTTATATTAAACTGACTCATTCATGTGTTCTTCAGTGAACAGTTCGATTTATTTTATAAGTTGTCAGTCTTTGTTTTGGATTTCTTCCAGTAGTACTTTTAACATATATTCTTTCGATCTTACCTCTGTATCATCATTCATATTCACAGGGAGGGAGCGCTAAACTCATAGGGGTGATACAGCGCCTGGGACATGAAAGGAGTATCAGGTTCTCTCCAAGAAAAAGGAGTCCAGGTCTAGTTTTTATGATCATAAATCAATCACTGGCATCAAGGAACTTCTCTCGAAGAGTTGAATTCCTGTGACTTAGGCTGCTTCTGTACCAGTTGTCAGTTCTCTTCCTCCTCTAGTTTCGAAATAGTTTTTTCTCTAATACAGTCTTATGCAGAATAATGTCATTTACGTTATTTATAATATCCCTTAGTCCTAGTCTTTTCGAAGACACTATTTATTGTTTTTAAATTAAATACATTCGCTCGTTTCTCTCTTTTATGATTTTTTTCATTCGTTTTATGTTTTCACTATCTATAGAAAAGAATCTTATCCTCATTTTTTTCATCATAATCATTTTTAGTAGTTTCTGTAGATTTTTTGTCTTCCTTTCTCCTTCGAAGGATCACATTTAATTGACAAATCTTTCAAATTTTCCTATTTTCCAGGTACCTTTTTGTGCTCAATCTTCCTTACGCTTCACCTCGCTGGAGTGTCAAGTTAAGGAGTACCTTTACCCCACTTTTATAGATTACCTTTTTTTTTTAAACTAACTACCCAGCCCTTCTCTGCCTCTACTATCCTGTCATTATCACTTAGCCTCTCCCTAGTTCTCTCCACCTTTTTTTTATTTTTTTTCGCAGCCTCTTTCCTCCTTTTCCTCTCTCTCCTAGCTCATATCCACATGATGAGTATGGGTGCATAATAATGATATCAGATTATAACACTGTTCTCCTTGTCTCTCTCCTCCTCTCCCTGCCTCTCCTCGCCTCATTACACACTTCACCTTTTCCATCTCCGTTACCTCCGCCAGTATTGCTTCACTCTCAGCTGCATTGTGTTTTTTATTGCTTCCCGTCACACACAAGAAAAATGAGAGACCTTAAGTTCTTGAGTTTTTGAGGTCGCGTTGGCATGATTGCCTCTTCTCAGGTCAGCCTGGGATGAGGACTTCATATATTTTCCCACCCCTTTGCTGAGTACCTCACATATTTTCTGAGGCTGATATGAGAACGTCAAACAATCTGAAGCCACAAAATTGACACACATCTTGTCGGTATTGTATACCATTCATGTACAATCTGCAGTCTGTTTTAAAAGTCAATCAGCTGGAGGTACACTAGAGACAGAGACACAAATCGAGAAAGTTTAGGATGTGTATAGTCTAAATTTGGTGAGCAGATCAGGAAGGAGAAGGATGGAATGGTAAGTGACACTGAAGAATTAAGGATGTTGAGGGAAGAAACCTTGATGAGACGAGGTATAGAGCTCTCAGGATGTTCGGGTTAAAGAAAGAATACCTGAATGGGAAGAAGACAGGATGAAGAACAAATTGGAAACCTACTGGAAGCAATTAAATCTAAAAGTTAGATTAATTTGTGTGTGTGTGTGTGAAGGAACATATTGTTTGTGAACCAGTGAACAAGGGATCTAATCATGTGAATAAAACTGATCCTGGGGGGATATGGGATCTGAAAAATTCAACGTAGTCTATGTCAAGGAAGAAAGTATGGCTGAGGAAAGACACAGAGCCACGGGTAAGAAAAAGGCACCAGAGGAGAAATGAAACAGTGCTCAAACCATTTATCTTAGATGGGGATGATGAGTAGAGGAAAACTTCTAATACAACACTCATTTTATTCATATAACAGTAAGAGATAGATGAAACAGAGTGCGGTAGAATAAAAGATGGAAAAGGGAGAGAGGAAAAGAAAAATGGAGGAAGAGAGCTTGGAAAGGAGACTAAGAGAGTGGGAAGTAAGGAAAGACAGAGGTGTTTCGAGGGTAAAAAAGAGGGATAGAGGGAATGAAAGAGAGGAGACACAAAGAGGTATGGAGAGACGTAGGTAGGCAGGAATAGAGGTGAAGGGAAGAGAAAATAGAGAGACAGAGGGAGGGAGGGAAGGAAAGAGGGCGTAATAGAGGTAGAGTGGCAGAGAGGGAAAAGGAGGAAGGGTGGGAAGGAGAAACAAAGAGAGAGAGAGAGAGAGAGAAAGAGAGAGAGAGAGAGAGAGAGAGAGAGAGAGAGAGAGAGAGAGAGAGAGAGAGAGAGAGAGGAGGTGCATCATCTGGTGCTACCGGGAATAATCTACGAGTGGGAGGATGTTAAGTGACGATGCTGTGAACAATGTGGTTAACGGCCGCTGATCTCAAAAAATTGTCGCCAATATTAATTTTGTATTGAAGACTTCCTTCCCTACACCATTTTTATATGTTACTATTTGTGATTATTATTATTGTTATTGCTATTATTACATATTTTTTATATTATTTTTTTCAAAATCGTTCTATTTCTTACATCCTTTTGTACTAATTAAAAAAAAAATATTAAAAAATCTTTAATGTATAATAGCTAAAACCAAAGGGCCTGAGCTTGTCACCACCTGCAGCTCACAAAACTGCCATTCCCACGAGCCCCTTTGGGGCGGGGCAGATGGCAGACCAGAGGCCTAGCTTCTCCGTGCGAGCCTCGTGCGGGCGAGGACTGTGGCTAGGCCTGGGAACACTTGGTCCCAAAGATGAGGGGGTACTTGTACCTCCTGCCATGGGAGACTTAGGTCTCGAGACACTCCCCAGAAAAGGAGCCAAGGCCGGGTCACCACTCTTGGAAAAGACCCGAACAGGGAGAATACCGGCGAATAACAAAAAAAAGAAAAAAAAAGAAAGGTGGGTCAAGGTAAACATCGAAGTAGCAACTTGTCAGGCTATGGAAAGACATGACCAACACTCGTCACTGTGACAAACAACTCACTTCAAAGAATCACGCCAGTTTACCTTCTCTTTTTTACCCACAATCTTTTTCACGTCTCTATTCTTCCCCAGCTCTTATACTCCCCATTATTGCCGTTCGCTTTTATAATCTAACCAAAAAAAACTATTGAGTTATTATAAAGTTGCTAATCTGGTTTATAGAATAAATGAAAAATAACAACACATTTTAAGTGAGTCAAATTAAAATTTTAATAATTATACTGTAAAGGCGGGAAATATTAAAAAAAAAATTTCTAAGTTATACAAATTTTCAAAATATGGCAAAAAAACGTTTTGATATATGCTAAAGACGTACCAATTTAAGCAAAAACTGCAGAGGAGTCTTTCAGTATACGTGAAAAATTTACTGGAGTGCTTCAAGAGATACAAAAAAAAAAAATATACAGGAATGTTTCATTATATTCCCAAATATATTCAAAATATGTATATTAAACATATATAGTGGAGTACAGTACATAACTAACATTATATTTCTGGAGGTTCAAACGTCCTAACTTTATGATAATAACGGCCTGACAAAGCTCCTGGAGAGCGAAACGTTGCCACAATAAAAATATCACAACAGTCGCACTTGTGTTCTTTTACCTAACATAAAATATAATAGTTTGAGCGCAAGTGTTTTATGCCAGGTTACTCGGGGTAGAAAACAATGACAGAGTTGACAAATTTAACAGTGAATAAGACGATGAGTCTTGTTTCACTGAAGTTAAAAGTGAATGTATTTGTTCACTGTGTAGTTCTTCTCTGTATCGTACAATGTTAGGAAGGAATTACAGAAACAATGACGCTAATTTTCTGAATATAAAGAGGATGTTAATTTAAATATAAACGAGCATCTCAGAATAGTCACAATTGATCCACAAATTGAAAATTAAATTAGACGTCGCTTCGATCTGGACAGCAAAAGAAATCGAAGAAAGCTACAAGAAATTGGTGTAAAATTGCTCATTTGCTCCAAAATAAAGAAACGTAAAAATGATGGTTGTGTATAGTTGATGATAAAGTCTGAACAAGGGACAAATGTACTTCCGTGATCGCTGAATTTTAGTAAAAATTCAGAGAGGCCTCATAGAATAAAAAAGCCGTAGACACTAGGCCAACACCTTCGTTACAAAATGATCCAGTATCTGCTTATGGCACTACCACAAAATGTACTGCAGTCTTGTACCACACACCACACTCCTGCAGTCTTGTGTTACACAAGAACAGAAAAAATAAGGAGCACTGCAGCAGGCCTGCTGGTCCATGCTAGGCAGGTCACCTGACTCCGGTATATAAGCATTAGTTTTCCTTCCTGTTCTCTAGAATCTAGAAGACTACGGTGCTCACCACCTGTTACTAGGCTGTTACTAGGCTGAGGGACTTGTTACTTTGTCTTCCACTGTCTTTTGTACATATTTCTATATTATAATTATTGTATTATAATCATTATACATCATACTGTATTATAATCATTATACAGGAACTACAGATCTAATTCCCTAGATCAAGAGCCCCTCACCAGCGTCAAGGGACCTCCCTCGAGGGGACATATTTCTATAGTCTTCATATTATATCAGTGTATTGCACTGGTAAAGCCACTGGATAGCGAAACGTCTACAAGGTACCCAGAAGTTGCATGTGAATAATTCATAATGTAATTCATAGTGTAATTCACAATGTGTAATTCATAATGTAATCGGTATTCAATACCAACGATATACAACTAGACAGGTCTAACTCACACTCGTCCATGTACTTATCTAACATATTTTTGAAGTTACAAAAGATATTTGCTTCAATGACGCTACTCGGAAGTTTGTTCCACTCATCCACAACTTTATTAGCAATCCCGCGCGTTCCTAAATTTAAATTTTTCCATTATCACTGCTGCAAGTCTTGCCTTGGTTAGATATTTTTAGCGCGCTATTTATATCCCCTTTATTTACTCCCGTCTTCTATTTATACACCTCAATCCTTTCCTCCCTAATTCTACGTCCTTCTAGAGAGTGCAGATTCTCTGCCCTCAGTCTATCCTCGTAAGAAAGATTTCTGATACGTGGCATCAGTTTAGTCATCCTTCTCAATATGTTTTCCAGCGGATTTACAGCATCATTTTACCACACAATACAGCAACAATAAAGTAGCAAATCCACACATGCACACAAGTTTGACCCGACACTGCTTTACAGCCACATCAGGAGGAAGACAACAGTCAAGGACCAGGTAATCAGACTGAGGGAAGAAGGTGGGGGAGCTCACAAGAAACGACCAAGAAGTATGTGAGGAGCTCAACAGGAGATTTCAGGAAATATTTACAGTGGAGGCTGAAGGGACACTGGGAAGACAAAACAGTGGGGTACACCAACAAGGGATATACCAACAAGTGTTGGATGAATTACACAACTCTCGAGGAGGAAGTGGAGAAGCTCCTAAATGACCTTGATACCTACAAGGCGGTGGGACCGGACATCTCTCCGTGGGTCCTTAGAGAGGGAGCAGAGACACTATGTGTGTCACTAACCAAAATTTTCAATACTTCCCTTGAAACTGGGCAACTACCTGAAGTATGGAAGAAGGCAAATGTAGTCCCCATTTTTAAGAAAAGAGACAGAAATGAAGCACTAAACTATAGACCAGTTTCACTTACGTGTATAGTATGCAAAGTCATGGAGAAGATTATCAGGAGAGTGGTGGAGCACCTGGAGCGGAACAAGATTATAAACGACAGCTAGCACGGATTCATGGAAGGCAAATTGTGTGTCACAAACCTACTAGAGTTTTATGACAAGGTAACCCTAGTAAGAAATGAGAGGGAGGGGTGGGTTGATCTCATTTTCTTGGATTGCAAGAGGGCCTTCGACACAGTTCCTCACAAGAGATTAGTACAGAAGCTAGAGAATCAGGCACGTATAACAGGAAGGGCACTGCAATGGATCAGAGAATACCTAACAGGGAGGCAACAGCGAGTCATGGTCCGTGACGAGGTATCACAGTGGGCGCCTGTGACGAGTGGGGTCCCACAGGGGTCGGTCCTGGGATCAGTGCTATTCTTGGTATGTGTGAACGACATGACGGAAGGGATAGACTCAGAAGTGTCCCTGTTTGCAGATGATGTGAAGTTGATGAGGAGAATTAAATCAGATGCGGACCAGACAGGTCTGCAAAGAGACCTGGACAGGCTAGATGCGTGGTCCAGCAACTGGCTCCTAGAATTTAACCCCGCCAAATGCAGTCATGAAGATCGGAGAAGGGTAAAGAAGACCGCAGACAGAGTATAGGCTAGGAGGCCAAAGACTGCAAGCCTCACTCAAGGAGAAAGATCTAGGAGTGAGTATAATACCGAGTACATCGCCAGAAGCACACATTAACCAGATAACAGCTGCGGCATATGGGCGCCTGGCAAACCTAAGAATAGCGTTCCGGTACCTCAGTAAGGAATCGTTCAAGACTTTATACACTGTGTACGTCAGGCCCATACTGGAGCACGCAGCACCAGTTTGGAACCCGCACCTGGTCAAACACGTCAAGAAATTAGAGAAAGTGCAAAGGTTTGCAGCAAGGCTGGTTCCAGAGCTAAGGGGAATGTACTATGAAGAAAGGTTAAGGGAAATCGGTCTGACAACACTGGAGGACAGGAGGGCCAGGGGAGACATGATAACGACGTACAAAATACTGCGTGGAATAGACAAGGTGGACAGAGACAGGATGTTCCAGAGATGGGACACAGAAACAAGGGGTCACAATTGGAAGCTGAAGACTCAGATGAGTCAAAGGGATGTTAGGAAGTATTTCTTCAGCCACAGAGTAGTTAGGAAGTGGAATAGTCTGGCAAGCGATGTAGTAGAGGCAGGAACCATACATAGTTTTAAGACGAGGTATGATAAAGCTCATGGAACAGGAAGAGGGAGGACCCAGTAGCGGTCAGTGAAGAGGCGGGGCCAGGAGCTGAGTCTCGACCCCTGCAACCACAATTAGGTGAGTACACACACACACAACGTGACTGCAACAATACACAAATAATATTCACATAGAATGAACGCATGACGATATTTCGTTCCGCCTTGCACCATCAACTAGTCACATAGAAGTGCGAAGGAAAGGGAGCCAGTATATATACAAGAGAGGGCGGTGCCGGAAAACAACGAGAGGAGGTAGAAGTATAATGGTGGTAGTAGTAGTAGTAGTAGTAGTAGTAGTAGTAGTAGTAGTAGTAGTAGTAGTAGTAGTAGTAGTAGTAGCAGCAGTAGTAGTAGCAGCAGTAGTAGTAGTAGTCGTGGAGGTAATCTAATAACAAGAGAAAAAGGAGAACTGCAGGAGAGTTAATGGCCCACGAGGGTAGGGTAAAAAAACACACGAGAGAAAATCAGGACAGAACCCACTTAGGCAGAAGAAAGGCAAAGAAAATATAGGAAAGAAGTAGAGGTAAGAGGGAGATAAAAATCAGGTCAAGTCACGAGTGTTCTGAAATATATATTTGACTGAAAAAGCCTACTGTTTAGGCGAAACGTTTCAATCAACTTACCGAAATGTAACGTACCGAAATGTTACGTCACATATGTGTAATTTCATTTTTCTCTCAGCAATTTAAAAATTAAAAATAAACGCTCATTCGAGATTTACTTAGGTTTGAATTTTTTTCCAAAAACGAGAGTAAAAATATCGTTGTCGCTTTCCCCAAAGCAAATTTATTGACCAGTATAAAATGTTAGTCTGGTCCGGCTCTCTTGCATAACCACTTCCCCGTAAGTATATGTTCTGAGACTATAATTCTTGACGTAAAATCCTACTTAAAATATCCCCCCCCCCCATTAGCTGTGAAAAATTTATTTTTATGATTAAAAAAATAATGATTGAACAGATATTCTTGTCTTATTATTGTTGGTACAGCCTCGTGCAGCGATAATTTTGAATAGTACAATTTTACTAATTCTTGTGGTTTTTTCTGTGCTTGTGCTGTCTACTTGAATTTTGACCAAGTCACGAGAAATAGTCATAGAGGTAACGTCCCTAGTTATTCTTGTTATAAAGTTTAGATGACAAGTAACTGTTTGGTATTTGTGGAAATTTACATTTATCTGAATGTAACTCATTATATACATAACAGTAAATGAACAAAGATAATTATTATTTATCAGTTAGACAAGTAGGAATTTGGGACACCTAGGTCACAAAAAATGTCCCCCTTCAATACCTACCATTGTCATATCCACAAGTTGCTCTGGACCTATTAATTACAAATGAAAAATACATCACCAGGAATGCTGGTAAATATATAAATTTGTGGACTGTATATTAAATTAATAAAGAATTATATATATACATATTTATATAACAGAAGGAGAATATATCTTAATCATAACACTCACCAATTTGACTGGAGATTAATGTGTCATGTACAGGACCCCCCCCCCCCCCTTTTGCCTACATTTATGAAAAATTTACTGGCCAGAATTTAAACATAAATTAGACAGCTTATCTGAGGATCCTGGAGTTGTCCTGTCCTGTCGCCTGATATCTCAAGTTATGCAGGAGTGCACATCCAACAATTTCGCCTCCTATTTGAGAGGTGTCAACCCAATTTTTACCCTCTAGAGCACGAAAAATTCTTCCCATTATTCACAACGTCTGTTCAATTCAAACAATAATGGCGAGTGTCCTGCGCAGACGCAGGCTTAGTTTCCCGTTTTCCATAACATATTTTATTAAATACAGTATGGCCATCTATTTACATATAACTACTGTATTTCTGGAAAATATATACAATATTTTCCACAGTATTGTTGATGAAAGTTAGTTGACAAGAACTCATCTTTGAATGTAGAGAAAGAGAATGTAGAGAAAGTAGATGATGTAGAGAAAGTAGCAGAATGTAGAGAAAGTGTCTGGAATATTTCATGAGGGAGGGTGGACGAGGGGACCAGAATGGGTTAATAATGATAATTACATTAATTGTGATTAAGCTTAAATTATTGAAGCTCAGAATAGTGGGCAGACGGCGGACGATGGAGCTAAGACTTTATTAATACAAAATCCATAATTAAGCGCAATAAAAACCATAAATAGTAATAAAATATATTTTAAAAGTAATCAAGTTCATTTCAAATATGTAAAGTGTAGTTTCACTTCCTAGGATCAAGAGCCTTTTGCCGGCATCACTCTAACCCCCCTTTTCCTTGAAAGAATTTATAATTATTATATGCAGTTTAGCGATACAACACAAAAAAGTCTATTAGAATGCAGCAGTACATGTGAAAACTTTATATACACAAAACGTTCTGTTTACGATACAGAAAAGAATTCTGTGAAATCCCCAACCTGCGGCAATGACATTCTCACGCCTTGGATAACTCTGATCATTAATTCTGGGAAAGAGTTACACCGTTTCTCCAATCAGGACGCTCCAACATACATAAATTACCTTCATCTAAATTGATGGTATTAATTATTATAGGTAATTTGCGCTAAGGATCACCTTGTCTTAAGCGGAGGGAAAACGAGTACTGGGTGTGGATTTTAGGCAAGATTTATTGTGGGATAACTGGGCAAGCGTGGCCAGGCCTAATGGATTGTTCAGAGCAATCCATTAGCAAGAAATTTAGGTGTTCAGTTGGGAAGAATATTTTCTCATCCTGTGCATCAGAGATTATCCGAGCTGGATAAAATAATTAAAACTGCTACTTCATACAAAAGACAGTGTTTAGTTCTGGGAGTCAGAGTGTCAGGGGTTAGTTGCCTTATGCCTGTTGATGTTGTTTACTTCTTAGCATATAGAGTGTTGTTGTTGTGAGGTACATCCTGGGGTATGTATATACCACATATATATGCTTTAGTGAGGGACGGCCTTTGAACTGAGCTGAAGTAAGACAAGGGTTCTTCGTCCGATAAACTTTAAATAGTCAAAAATTAAACGAGCTTACTGAGACGAAAGTTGACGTGTGTAGATCTGAAGAGATATTCATGATACACAAGGTAGAGTTGATCACCCAAAATGACATGACCCACAAGGTAGAGTTGATCACTCACCATGACATGACCCACAAGCTAGAGCTGATGCAACATGACATGACCCACAAGCTAGAGTTGATCACTCACCATGACATGACACATAAGCTAGAGCTGATCCAACCTGACATGACCCACAAGCTAGAGTTGATTACCCACCATGACATGACCCACAAGCTAGAGCTGATCCAACAAGACATGACCCACAAGCTAGAGCTGATCCAACATGACATGACCCACAAGCTAGAGCTGATCCAACATGACATGACCCACAAGCTAGACCTGATCCAACAAGACATGACCCACAAGCTAGAGCTGATCCAACAAGACATGACCCACAAGCTAGAGCTGATCCAACAAGACATGACCCACAAGCTAGAGTTGATCACACAGCATGACATGACACTCAATTAAGTATTCATTAACTAAGCAAGTGCTTATAAGGTACACTCTAGTCAGTATCATAGCCATATGTAACTTGACGAACCGGTTAATACACTGGGATGTACTCCGGCTTCAAGTTGCACTCTAGGATGAACCAGAGTGATGCAGAACATTAATATACCAGGTTTCTTACACTAAATACAGTAAATATATATTTGACATGTTCATAATTCATAATCCACGAGTTGTAAAACAACGATCAGGTTGTTGTATGTAATTACTGATTAATGCACTTATTGCCTTATTCATATATTCTATAATTTGTTAAGCAACAGTTAATTTATTGTTCATTACTTCCTTTTAGTGTGACTCCTTGACCAGCAAAGAACTCCAAATGGATAAAAAAAATTAGAGGAACATTCTCCTTGCCTAGATCACACCTGATAACCTTCTATTCACAAGACGTGTATGTCACGTAGGGGGTCTGCCTCTTCCCCGTTAACATAGTATTCCAACAATATATTCATTATGATAAATGTATTAATATATTAATGTAAGAGTGTAATTACAGTAATGGCGAGGGTGACACTCTGGGCTGCACCATCGTAAGTCTTACCCAGGGAACACACACTATGTATTTACCCTCCACCTAACAAAGCACTGTCTTCTGCATACAGCAGACGACAGTGTTCTGTTGCTTTCAGGTAAAGACCCGCAAGATCATGCCAGAATTAGATGTATTTCGCTCGCATCAGCTATGTCGATACCAGCAGCAGCCACTATAACAACAGTGGACAGAGAGACACATCCATAGCTATGGTGGCATGGCAAGACTGGGCACTGGTATAACACCCAGGCGGTGTTGGGAAAGTAAACACCAGGACGTTATTAAAGGTCAACACCCAGCAGCCCTTACCACCCAAACTTGCTCAGACCTAAGGTAAAAATTACTAAGCTCATAACACTGTCGTTACCTTACAATAATTAAAACTACTACAGAATAATCACTCTCGCCTTCAGTTGTTTTGCAGTCACAGATAGTAAGTCAAATAATAATTACATAAATAATTATTGTAATCAGCAGAGAGCCATCCAGCCAGGAAGCAAAATAAATCATGATATTTACACTACCTGGTTTTTTCCTCTGGCTCGACATATTCCCCAAAACTGACATGCAAAATATCTTGGCTTGTAAAGCCACCAAAAACTCCAAAAACCCAATGCTTACGCTCTAAACGATGCATTAGCAATCCACATAAGCTAAGCCACTGGATTCAATACACAACACCAAATAAGCTACAGGGAAAAGCTGCTCTTACTCTTCCTGCTCTTCTCTCTCTCTCCTACTCGACCCACATTCATGTCACCTGGTGTTCCCATCATTATCTGCTGTTTCTCAACATGTGTAGCCGTAGAGCGTGATATCTTGGAACAGTTCCAAAAGATAAATTAACCACTACGTGTATTTCAGTTGGTAAATATTAAAATAGTACACAATACTTACAGGTTGGTAAGTCATATGTGCAACAGTTAAGTATCTTTATTCCGAGACGTTTCGCCTATTCAAGTCTTGGCTTCTTCAGTCGAGTGCAGAGAAGTTGACAGAAACAGTAGAGATGCGAAGACGATGTAATCAGTCCATCACCCTTGGCACAGGTTAACTGGCACCTACACAGTCTAATAACAATTATAAGTGTCTTCGTAATAAGATACATCAGCCCTGAAACTGATCACATGAAGCATTTGCAAACTATTGCATGAAAACCATAATTTAAAACGTCCTCATTTATCTCAGAAAATTAGCAAATGGGCATCTATACAGGCCAAGATCAATCCAAATATTTTTCTAAGCAAGATGGACCATTGTTCAAAGTTTATAACATAGAAGAAGCATTCTCTAGTTATTGCATTGAAAATTGCTTTAAACTTTCACAGAAAAAACTCATTGTTAACTTTTCTTCCAGCAGAACCCACCGCCCCTTAAATTTGAAGCCGATAAGAACAAGCATTCTTTGGTTATTACATGGAACTCAGTTACCTCATCTTATAACTAACTGAACATTGTCACCTTCGGAGATACATAGTTTAAGTTTATGATAAAATATTTCCTTCTGGTAGACGCGTCGGTCTAGTGCTTGAGATCTCTCAGAAGAGAAGACGCATCTTCAAGGTATTTCATGTATAAAAATCTCCACAGTTAAAAAAAAAAAACTGATAAATTAGCATCAACACATTAAAAATAATTAGTCTCATCTTCCCCTACCATCCTTCCCCCACCTCCTCATGTCCGCTCCCGCCCTCCCCTCACCTCATCCTCATCCTCACCTCACTCTTTGTTCTCATCACTCTTCTTTTCTTAGGTCGGCTTATCGTCTTGTCTTAAAATAGTCTATCCTTCTCCACCTTCCTCCCGACACTGTGGGAAACAGACCCTTAACACCCTTTTACCGGCTATCGGAGACAATTTCCCCACTTTCGCTCTCCATAATGTTAGAGACAACACTGCCCCAAAGCTGTTAGAAACACGGATGTCCCGACATTGATGGAGATGTAAATCCCAGCCTTCGTCCCCAACACTACTGAAGACAGACATCCCCACCTCTCCCTCCATCCCCAACATTGCTTCCAGACATGAATGCTCAAGAACAGTCTTAAAAAAGACATTCGCTATTCCGGGAGCAATTTCGTCTGATGGAGTTTCCGGCAGTTTGGGGAAAAGGGCAGTAGGCAAATGGTGATAAAGTGATGGAGGTAGTAAGAATATTACGATACATTGAGGGTGCAAGTATACGGAAAAAAATAGGAAGAAAAGTGAGAGCAGGAAAATTGTGAATAATACAAGAGGCAGCAGAGAAACTGCGATAAAGTGAAGCACATAAACAATTGAGCAAAAGAGGCAATATATTATTAATTATTATTGTTTATTATTAATTATTTTTATTATTATTATTCCTATACCTGGAGTTTACCTGGAGAGAGTTCCGGAGGTCAACGCCCCCGCGGCCCGGTCTGTGACCAGGCCTCCTGGTGGATCAGAGCCTGATCAACCAGGCTGTTGCTGCTGGCTGCACGCAAACCAACGTACGAGCCACAGCCCGGCTGATCAGGAACTGACTTTAGGTGCTTGTCCAGTGCCAGCTTGAAGACTGCCAGGGGTCTGTTGGTAATCCCCCTTATGTGTGCTGGGAGGCAGTTGAACAGTCTCGGGCCCCTGACACTTATTGTATGGTCTCTTAACGTGCTAGTGACACCCCTGCTTTTCATTGGGGGGATGGTGCATCGTCTGCCAAGTCTTTTGTTTTCGTAGTGAGTGATTTTCGTGTGCAAGTTCGGTACTAGTCCCTCTAGGATTTCCCAGGTGTATATAATCATGTATCTCTCCCGCCTGCGTTCCAGGGAATACAGGTTTAGGAACCTCAAGCGCTCCCAGTAATTGAGGTGTTTTATCTCCGTTATGCGCGCCGTGAAGGTTCTCTGTACATTTTCTAGGTCAGCAATTTCACCTGCCTTGAAAGGTGCTGTTAGTGTGCAGCAATATTCCAGCCTAGATAGAACAAGTGACCTGAAGAGTGTCATCATGGGCTTGGCATCCCTAGTTTTGAAGGTTCTCATTATCCATCCTGTCATTTTTCTAGCAGATGCGATTGATACAATGTTATGGTCCTTGAAGGTGAGATCCTCCGACATGATCACTCCCAGGTGGTGTGAAGGCCTTAGATTTGTGGAGGGCTGTAATATGACACACATGCCTACACTTGACGTTCCACGTTTCTTTTATCAACTCTTAATCACAAGATTTATTTAGTGATGAAGCCTCTTTAGTCTAATATACTACCTCTTATAAGTACTTAAGCTAAGCTAGAGCTAAATTTAGCTTAGTATCTACGATTACTTTTATCCCAGCATACACAAATTCACTGAGGAGCACCCACTTGTACCACCGACAGGCCTGTGTATGAAGAGGAACAAACTCTCGTGACACCAGGCCCATTTTATATAATAGGCCTAGTTGGAGAGGGCAACTCGCCCTCCACTAGGCTTATAGAGTGAAGAACCCTAATGTACACTAATCACATTGCAACTTGGTTTGCGCACAAGCTCGCTCGTTCTGTCACATTATGTAGCGATAGAACGAGTGAGCTTGTGCACAAAGCCGGGCACCAAGTAGCTCGGACACGTGTCTCGCGGTGTTCCTAACTGAAGTTAATAACCAACACATCTCACACACCAGGACGGGAAAGTGAGTGTTACCACGAACTGTCTTTCAGCTCACCAGGGATCCAAATTCACCCAGGAATACACACTGCCCTGTGCAGAAAAGAGGTAAGAAATCCAGATTATTCGGGGATGAGATGGCAGTTTCTTGGATTGTATTCAACTAATGACCTAACTGGATAAGAATTTGATCAGTCATACTCACACATCCCTCTGTTCTACACAGTTACGTGAAGCGTATGGAGGGCTGTGGCTTGATCCTCTATTGCTAACAGTCAGGCAGTCACACTGATCTGCTCTTACAAACAACCAATAGATAATGTTCATAAAGGAGTAAAGGAGGCAGCAAGTATAGTGTGACCAACTGAAGGAGGCGTCATACAAGAAAAGCCACAATAGGTGATAAGATCTGCTTCACCGCAGCTGATAAGCCGACAAAGATAGCACCACAACAGTTGACAATGACAGCACCGCACCAGCTAAGAATGATATCACTATAACAGCTGACAGGAAAACCCCAATAGCTGACACGGACAGCACCAAAACAGGTGACGTAGACATCATCAGGACAGCTAACTTACCACCACAAAAGACAAGAAATGCCCTATAACAATCACAACAGTTGAGAAGAACAATACCACAAGAGCTGACCTAGGCAGCACCACCATTGCTGAGGTGGGGAGAGCAACTGACATGGAGTAGCACATTTCCAGAGAGGCAAACAGTTTTAAACCCTCTAAACTCAACTTTCGTGAGAGAGCCTGAGACAACTTGTGCTCAACATAGCATGGGCCAGTAGACTTGCTGCAGCTCTTCATTTATGTTCTTATGTGTGTTGAGAGTATGCTGCTGTAACGTGCTTCCAGCCACTGTATCCAAAATTGAGGTAGTTACCCATTCCGTTTCCACTCACTAACCATGGGTGTGATGAAGCTATAAGTAAGTTTATTCAGGTATACACAAATACGTACAGTGATATAGATTATTATACATAGCAGCATACATAAGGAGGATTACCAATAGACCCCTGGCTGTCTTCAAGCAGGCACTGGACAAGCACCTAAAGTCGGTACCTGACCAGCCGGGCTGTGGTTCGTACGTTGGATTGCGTGCAGCCAGCAGTAACAGCCTGGTTGATCAGGCTCTGATCCACCGGAGGCTTGGTCACAGACCGGGCCGCGGGGGCGTTGACCCCCGGAACTCTCTCCAGGAAAATAGGTGTAGAGAAACTAGGATAACCCCAAAAAAAATCAGATAAAGTGACTTATTTCCATTGGAAATGCTTATAGAAATATTACGAAATACATATCAGCAGTATATTTTTAAATATAGTGCTGATATTATTATTATTCTTAAATACACCAATAGCTAATGCTATACAAGCTACAACCAGTTTGCCAGTGACTCCCTATCCACACTATTTAGTCTAAATAGCCTGAGATCTGAATGTAACATATATAAAAAGCCAGACATATATTTGCAAGTTATTTGACAAAATGATTAACGTTAATTTTGTTTGTGGATTCCCTCTCACGTTGGGTTCTCAAATAGATTAAAATCCAGTGTTAAAATCGTAAAAGCAATGGAGTCTGAAGAATCAGAACAGTCCAAACAGAACTAGCCAGTGCACTGCCCATCATGATGAATAGTATCAGGTAAAAAATGTCTATGGAGGAAGGAAGTTATAAGAACAGAAGACTAGAAGACTGTTACTTAATTAAGGTCAGGCTATAATATCTTTATTTCTACAAGTACAGTTATATTACACGTAGTTACGTTCCTGAAAACGCCGTGTTAGTTAAATCCGTGTTAGATAAACTGAAGAACTTAGGGGAAAAATAGGGTTATGTTCCTGAGAGCCCCCCCCCCATAAAAATTTTTTTTTTTTAGACCTCCAGATCTTACAAAAATATAAGTGAATAAATAATTGTAGTTCATTGTCGTGATGTATTATGTATTTTTTACTGCTTTTAAGACTACAAATGCAACAGAAATAATAGTATTTCTTACTTTAAATTGTGGGTGCTGGTGTTTGTGGATGATTGTAAAGAGTGGAGAGTTATGCTGTGGCCCTACTGGGCTGAGGTGGATGGTAGAGGTTCTGGTACTAAAGTCGATAGTTGTACTGGAGTGTGCATAAATTCTGTAATGGATTTCTGTTCTATTTTACCCCGTAGTATATTATACAAGTGACGGTAAGGCATCAGTTGCTCTAGACGCCGTTTCAGGGTCCTTTTTAATGAAAAAGTCTTAGTCAGCCAGTAAATCAGTCAAGTCAGCAAAATTAGGAAGACTGGCTGCCTCTCAGAAAATGGCATTACAAATACTGCTTCTTATCGAGCTCTCAGACTAAAAAAAAAAAAAAAAAGCAACAATAACAACAGGAACAATAACAACAGCAACAACAACAACCTACTGCTGGGCTTCCCCAGGAAAATATTACCCGCTTGAACTCTCCACCTTTCCTATTTTGTATACCTGCGACACAGCAGTCAGGCTTGAATCCAACAATGATATTTGTGGAAGTGCTACACAGCAGTGAGGAAGACCTTCCACAATGACAAGTGTGGGAGTGAGACAGCAGTGAGGATAACCTACAGTGACATGTGTGGGAGTTAAAGAATAGTCAGGATGACCTATTAATGGCTCAACCTGTTTTCCTCTTCCCCTCTTCTGTTTTCTTTCCCTTTAACCTCATCCTCTCCATCCCCTTGCCTACTATTTTCTCTTACCATTCCCTGCCTTGCAGAGCTGGAGCCTCTACTGTTGGCTCAGCTGCCTGCATCAGCTGCACATCACGGTCGACACTTTCGGCATCCCTGGGGATGACCCAAGTCTCCGGGGTTCTTGGCACTAATATCTGCAGCTGATCCACCTGCTGCTCCACCACCTGACCCACCTGTGCCACTACCTGACCCACCAGACCTCATATAATGATATATGTGAGAGTGCAACACAGCAAGTAGGCAGACCTCCTACAATGACATACGTGGGAGTACGACACAGCAGGCAGGCTGGCCTCAACAATGAAAACATCATCCAAACTTTCTGAGTGCTGAAATAACCGCAATCTAATTTCCCAAGAGTTTCCGGCACTTCGGAGATTAATAATATGCCTGGTGAAGGGGTTTGGAATTTTAATTCCAAGATTTTTAAGGACTTACCAAAAGTTTCACGAACTATGGAAGGAATGCAGCGAAACAGGAATACACAGACGTAGGGAAACACGAGAAGGGGAAGATATATAGTCATAGCGTAGTGATATATATTAACACTATACTATTTACGAGATTAAAGGTGGCAAAATGGTACCTAAACACTTCATTATGTAGGACACACCACTGCTGAAATTTTGAAGCCGATCGTAGGAGACTGTCTCTACTTATAACTTGGAAATAAAATTTAGGAGATACCTATGTAGCACTGTGCATAGGGCAACCGCGCATGTAAACAGACTCACCAATCTTGCCCAAGATACAGTACACAGTAGGAAATAAATGGTATAAAATAACGACACAATGGAAATATAAACACATACGCAGTATAATGTGATCCTTCATTGACAACGTTTGTGACTTGATAAAACCCACTGTGTGGGCGATACGTTGTCAATAAAGGATCACATTATACTGCATACGTGTTTATATTCACAGTACAGAGTTGTTGAAAATTTGAAGCCGATCAAATAAGGCGTTCCCTAGTAAAGAACGAATAATTCTGATAAAAGCAAACCAAAATATTCAGAATGTTCCGACAAGCAGGAAAGTCTTTCCTTGTTAAACTTAAAAATACCATAAAACCTCGGATTGGTTTTTTATTTTGCAGTATTTTTTCTCATTTATATTTTATTTAAAATTCTCTAAAATCCTATGAACAAAATATTTTTTTCTGATTTTTTTTACAGATTAGTTTAATAAAACTGACAAAAAATGGCAAATTGGCAACCAAACAGGCCAAAATTAATACCAAAATACTTCCAATTATGATACATCAGCTTTAGAGTTTGAAGACGATCAGAAGAAACATTCTCCAGTTATAACATTTGAAGCAATATATTTAATAAAACTGGCAAACTAAAATTTACAAAACTCAGAGTGACAAGCTATGTTTTAAAAAAGCCCACCAGTGGTAAAAGTTTGAAGCCATTCAGAAAAGGCATTCTCCAGTAATTGATTTGATTACACCGATTATTAGTTTTTAATAATAAATAAATAAAACCATTTATTCAGTAAAATGGCAACGAATAGCAGCGTGAGCATTGTGTTGAGAATGTCTCACCAGTGGTTAAAGTTTGAAGCCGATTACACGAGTCATTCTCTAGTTATGACAAGAATTCAAAAGATTTAAATTTCTTTTTTATTTAACTATCAAATTTGCCAACACACAGACACAAAAAAATATGGTATAATTTATATATCGTCCGATTTTTTCCATTTTTTTATTTAAAAGTAACTTTAATAGAACAAAAAAATATGTTTCATGAATATATGCAAACAAAATTGTTCTTATTAACGACAAATATTGGCAACGACAAAGAAATTTTGGTTACTGGCAAATGATAAAGCAATGACCAATTGATTTTTAGACGATTTCAATCATAAAATCTCTCTCTCACTGCAGAAAAAAGTTTAAGAGTAGTGTAATTTTTTTCCGAAAGCATCTGGCCTTACCCCCCACAAATGAAAACAAAATTGAGGGCTACAGTCAGTTTCAATTACTCGAGGAAATAAAAACTTGATCGAAGTACAAACCAAATTCAAACCACATAATAGAGCGGAAATTAATGGAGTGATAATGTCAGAGGATCTCACTTACAAGGATCACAACACTGTATCTACCATATCTGCTAGGAAAATGTTAGGAAAATGACAGGAAAAAATAATAAGAACCTTCAAAACTAGAGATGCTATGCCAGTGATCATTCTCTTTGAATCGCTTGTACTCGCTTGGCTGGAATATTGCTGTACAAACGGACCCTTTCAAAGCAGGCGAAATTACAGACCTGGAGAATATACAGAGAACTTTCACTTCATGTATAAGTACAATAAAGCACCACAATTACTAGGAACAGTCGAAGTCACTTGACCTGTACTCCTTGGAATGCAGACGAGAAAGATATATTGTGATATACACCTGGAAAATATGTCATCCCAGTGAAAAGCAGGGGTGCCATGACTACATTAAGAGACAACACAATAAGTGCCAGGGGCCCAAAGACTGTTCAACTGCCTTCCAGAATTCATAAGAGGGATTACCAATAGACCCCTGGCTATCTTCAAGAAGGTGCTGGACTGGCACCTAAAGTCAATACCTAATCAGCCGGGCTGTGGTTCATACGCCAGTTTGCATGTGGCTAGCAGTAACAACCTCATTGATCAGGCCCTGATCTAGAGATGTATCAGATGTGAAAATTTAGATATCCGTGGATGCGGATGTGTATGAGGATGTCTTACTTATTTTGCGGATGAGGATGTAAGAAATTGTGCAGATGTTTAGCGGATGCAGATGCGGATATCCAATACATCACTACAGTGATCCACCACGAAGCCTGGTCATGGACAGGTCCGTGGGGGCGCTGGTCCCTGGAAAACATTCCAGGTATGTAAGCGTTAGCTTGTAAAACACTCACTATTCAGTGTTTGTGAAAATCGTTACGACTTATTCATTAATAATAGATGGATTGCAGTAACTATCTAAATAGCTTACCTTCTATGATGACCTCCTGGCACTCCTTGAGTCACTAAAGACACCCTTCTCCTGCATTATTCTTACTGAGACCTGGCTTAAGCAAGACACACTTGATATCTACCCACTACCAGGATACACAGCAATCCACAACTGCAGACCTTACCAAGTTGGGGGTGGTACTTCAATCTATTACTCTAACCAACTAAATTGTATTAGCACTAATTGCTTTAGTGATGAATATGGGGAATACATTTTTGCTAATTTTACTGTAAAAAACCTCAAGACGCCTATAACAATCGGTGCCATATACCGGATACCCCACACAAACATCCCAAACTTCAGTGAGAATCTAAAGTCACTAATAACAAACAGACAAATGAACAAGCACCATCTTCTCTTAGCTGGAGACTTCAACATCAACCTTGGCCTACCACATGATCAGACTGTAACTGATTTCATCAACAATATGAACAATACACTTCTCATACCAACAATAACTAAACCAACCAGGCTGATTGAGACAAGTGCAACCATAATAGACCACATATGGACCAATATACTAGCCTCCCTTAAATCAGGGATAATCGCAGACAGCACTACTGACCACTACCCAACCTTCCTCTTAACAAACATTAGTAAGCCACCACTCGAATACAACAAAGTTTCATTTAGACTCCAAGACGAGGCCTCAATAAGGAATTTCACAGCAGACCTAGAGACTGTTGACTGGCCTACAGAATTCTCCAATGCCAATGGTATTGACGATTGGACAGACATTTTTCTTAACAAAATACTTAGACTATACAACAAACATTGTCCTATAAAAACGAAACAGATCACGAATAAACGGCTTGGTTGCCCATGGCTAACCAGCAGCATTCTGAAATCCATTGATAAGAAACACCAATATGAAAAGCAATATAGACAGGGCTTAATACACAAAGATATTCTTAAACACTATTCAACCAAATTAATAAAGAAAGCCAAACAACTGTACTACTCTAGCAGATTCACTGACACAAGAGGAGATATAAAAAAGACCTGAAAAACACTTTCCCAGATTCTGGGGACCCAAAAACTGAAAAAAAACAAGAATATTGTTCTAACTAAACCTCATGAAACACCACTGCATCCCACTGATACAGCTAACAAGATAAACGACTTCTTCTCAAACATAGGACCTAATCTCGCCAGTAAAATCCCAGGTACCAATGCCCGTGACGGGGACTACCTAGATGGGAATTTCCCAAATTCCTTCTATCTTGTACCAACTGAGCCCACGGAAGCCACCGCGATCATAAAGTCACTTAAAAATAACTCGGGGAATCTGTCTCACATCCCACCATTATTGTACAAGCGAGCAGCCCATGTCCTTTCGCATGCTATTACATTACTTTTTAACAAGTCACTAGAAACTAGCACTTTCCCGACACTACTCAAGACAGCAAGGGTTACACCAATACATAAAGGTGGTGACCCTACAGACGTAAACAACTATAGGCCAATATCAAACTTACCAATGCTATCCAATGCTATTCAAAATCTTTGAGAAACTTGTGCACAGGAGACTATATTCATTTATAACGTCACAAAACATACTCAACCCCTGCCAATTTGGATTCAGGAAAAATAAAAGCACTAATGATGCAATTATAAAAATGCTAGACCTGCTTTACACAGCATTGGAAAATAAGGAATATCCGCTGGGGATTTTTATTGACCTAAGAAAAGCATTTGACACAGTAGACCACGGCATCCTACTCCACAAACTTGACCACTATGGTATAAGAGGCCATGCGCTTGCATATTTTAAATCCTACCTTTCTAATAGGTATTAGTATGTCACCATTAAAGACACAGCCTCATCAACATGGCCACTTGATACTGGAGTTCCGCAGGGAAGTGTCCTTGGACCCCTGCTCTTCCTCATTTACATCAATGATCTTCCAAACGTATCCCAACACCTGAAACCCATTCTCTTTGCTGACGAC
Organism: Cherax quadricarinatus; assembly: GCF_038502225.1. Taxonomy (NCBI): domain Eukaryota; kingdom Metazoa; phylum Arthropoda; class Malacostraca; order Decapoda; family Parastacidae; genus Cherax; species Cherax quadricarinatus. The sequence continues at coordinate 5,112,501 of NC_091308.1, forward strand.
ACGACTTATGTCATCTCCCACCCTAATCTTGCCACCCTCAGCACCATTGTTAACGAAGAGCTGCTCAAAATATCGACTTGGATGACAGCCAATAAACTTACACTTAACACTGGCAAAACCTACTATATTATGTTTGGTAGCAGAGCAGGTGTTGCGCAACTTAACATTAAGATCAACAACACTCTAATTGCCAGACATAATGAGGGCAAATTCCTTGGCCTATACCTCGACAACAACCTAAATTTCAGCACCCATATCCAACACATAACAAAAAAAGTATCCAAGATACGATACTATGTGCCGCAAACTGCCCTTCTCACATTATACCATTCACTTATATATCCATACCTCACCTATGCTATCTGTGCTTGGGGTTCAACTGCAGCAACACACCTAAAGCCAATAATAACCCAACAAAAAGCCGCAGTAAGAATAATCACTAAATCCCATCCCTGGCAACACCCCCCCATGATGACACTCTTCAGGTCACTTGTTCTATCTAGGCTGGAATATTGCTGCACACTAACAGCACCTTTCAAGGCAGGTGAAATTGCTGACCTAGAAAATGTACAGAGAACCTTCATGGCGTGCATAACAGATATAAAACACCTCAATTACTGGGAGCGCTTGAGGTTCCTGAACCTGTATTCCCTGGAACGCAGGCGGGAGAGATACATGATTATATACACCTGGAAAATCCTAGAGGGACTAGTACCGAACTTGCACACGAAAATCACTCACTACGAAAGCAAAAGACTTGGCAGACGATGCAACATCCCCCCAATGAAAAGCAGGGGTGTCACTAGCACGTTAAGAGACCATACAATAAGTGTCAGGGGCCCGAGACTGTTCAACTGCCTCCCAGCATACATAAGGGGGATTACCAACAGACCCCTGGCAGTCTTCAAGCTGGCACTGGACAAGCACCTAAAGTCGGTTCCTGACCAGCCGGGCTGTGGCTCGTACGTTGGTTTGCGTGCAGCCAGCAGCAACAGCCTGGTTGATCAGGCTCTGATCCACCAGGAGGCCTGGTCACAGACCGGGCCGCGGGGGCGTTGACCCCCGGAACTCTCTCCAGGTAAACTCCCCCCCCCACTCTTCATAGATTTAAACTTACTCCCTGTTCAGAACATCCACACTTACTACTGTGCAATCTATATCTACAGGACCTTAAATTCCAATATTAACCTTGGCCTAAAATGCTTTCTTGATAGTTGTGACAGGATCCACAGGCATAACACCAGACACAAATATCTCTATGACATTCCCCGTGTTCGACTAAACCTTTACAAAAATTCAATGTATTTCAAAGAACCTAAAATCTGGAACACCCTACCTGAAAACTCTAGAACTGCAGACACATTCATCACTTTCAAAACTACAGTTAGAAAACATCTTATCTCCCTGATACACCCCGACAACTAACTACATGATAACCAACTGGTGGTTCACAATTACACTCACTCACCCACTGACTATAAACCCAGAAATACTAATCTTAATCTTAAAATAATAAATCCTAACTAGTCATAAGTTTGCCTATGATACTCCAATATAGACACTTTGTATTGTGCCAAAACAAAAGCATTCACATTGCTAAACTCACAAATTATGATGTAGTCACTTAGCCTTAATACCATAATCTGTAAGGATTTAATGTTAAGAATTAATCTAAGTCTGCTCAAAATGCCTAGCCATGCTAGGTGTCCTAGTGGCCCCCTCTGTAATTAGTATTTTATAACATGTAAACCACACAATACCCAAAACCTGTAAACCCCACATTGTAAACCTTTTTTTTTTATTCGCCGGTATTCTCCCGGCTCTGGTCTTTTCCAAGTAGTGGTGACCCGGCCTTGGCTCCCTTACAGAGAATAAACCTGAATTAATGCTATGCATATAAGTGGCTTTGGCATGCTGCTCTTACCTGTATTTTTTGTACCTCTGTTTGTGTGCTAAAATTTCTAAATAAATAAATAAATAAATAAATAAATTGAATTGAATTGAATATGTTGCAAGTTTTATATGAAAACATGTTGTTGAAGTACAGATTTTCATTATTATTATTATTATTATTATTATTATTATTATTATTATCATTGGGAGAGAGAGAGAGATTGAGAGTAAGTGTGTGAAGGTATTGATGAGTGGCATGTGAGAGAATGTTTAGTGAAGTTAACCCTTAACTGTACGTAATATTTTCTTCGTTGTTTATGGACCAGAGAGCACGGTAAATACTCCCACATCTGAGCGCGAGTCTCTGTACGTCACACACCCCTCAAGGAAGGCTCCTTGACGCTGGTGAGGGGCTCTTGATCTAGGGAATTGGATCTGTGCTCCAGTTGGATCTGTGCTCCAGTTCCCTGAATTAAGCCTGAATGCCTTCCATCCCCCCATAGGCGCTGTATAATCCTACGGGTTTAGTGCTTCCCCCATGATTATAATAATAATAATAATAATGTACGTCACACAATACATGGTATGTTGGATATCATCTAATATAGCTGTCTACATCACGTTCAAATGCAACTTATTCTTCTTATTTATTTATTTTCGCCAAACGTTTAATAGATGGAAGAATGAAAATATTAAAAACTGAAAAAAAAAAAATAATTTTTTTCAACGCGCCTAGTGGAAATAAGTCTCTGACTTTTTTTTTGGGTTATCCTAGGTTCTCTACACATATGCTGCTATGTAACTATTTGTGTATACCTGAATAAACTTACTCTCCTCACAACATCGTGTAAATTTATTTAGGTACATGCACAATTATCATTCATAGTGTAAATTTGGATAACCCAGAGAAATTCAGATATCGTGACTTTTTTTTCCATTGGAGTTCTTGATATTTTAACTGTAGTCACCTGAATCAAGATTAAAATGCCTCTCAGCTCCTCCCTGACAAGAAGGAAACTCCTCTCACTTTGTAATGATTCCAAATGGTGATTTGAAAATAATTAACGTAGAAGAAAAATGGTAAAATACCAAAAATTCATTACGCATTGAGGAATGGAAGGCCTATGACGTCATCACATCACATTATATAGTTACAATTCTTCACTTTATAAATATCGTATAGAAATGAGATTTCAACAAAACTGTTTTTAGATTTTATGACTATTTTTTTATAAGATTAACTAATTTTTCATTTTTTTTTTCGATTTCATGCATATGCTGCACCGAAAATTTAATACCGGGCCCCTAGGAATTATCTTGGCGCTAAGACGCAGCCGCCATTAAAATACCGGAACCTTTCAAAACAGGTAAACCGAAAACTGAAAAATAGACACATGTGCAACATCTGGGTATCTTTATTGTAGACGTTTCGCCATCCAGTGGCTTTATCAATACAAATTAAAGGACATAACTGGAAGTCTGTAGAACTATGTAAAAAGATGAGGTACTCAGCCCCTCAACCTTGGAGGTGGTGAAGAGCACCGTAGTCTTCACTGTTGTACACACAAAATGATCAGACTTGCACCGACACACTTGCATTTCACTCTCCTCTGTCGTCGAAATTTTTAGCTCCGTCTGTGAATGTTTGAGGTTCCAGCACTGAGAACTTTGTAAATTATCTGAGCCATTCCAGGATGCTGGGAATGGGTTCAATAATTCCGGTCACAGAGAACGTGAACACGTCAGTTGTTCTAGGAATTTGCGATCCCCTTCGATGAGACATTTTCCATTTATGAGCAAAATAAAATCCAAAAGTACCAAACAAAGGAACAAAATTCAGGCAACCTCTTAAAGTTCCTCTTCAGATATAAATAATAATAATAATAATAATAATAATAATAATAATAATAATAATAATAATAATAATAATAATTATGATATTAAAGTCGCTGATTTCTATTGTTATTGTTGCTGTTGTCGTCTTTGTCCTTATCGTCATTGTTGTAGTAGTCGTTGTGATTGTTATCATGGTATATGACAGGTGATTGTTGTCATGGTATATGACAGGTGATTGTTGTCATGGTATATGGCAGGTGATTGTCATAGTATATGGCAAGTGATTGTTGTCATATTACATGACAGGTGATTGTTGTCATGGTATATGACAGGTGATTGTCATGGTATATGACACGTGATTGTCATGGTATATGACTGTAGACAGCCTGTACTGTCTGCACAGACAGCTTATGCTGTCTGCCAGCTTAGTTCATATTTAGCGGCACTAAGGTGCTGCCCTCTGGGCCTGCTCCAGGTCTGTGGGAAGCTGGTCCCACACACTCTCACTCTCACAGCGGCCTAGCAGCAAGGCAGAAGGCCTAGTAGCTCTCTCCTCTCGTGGGATGGCCCTGCCCGGGCCATGGACACAACACACAAGCCTGTGTACCAGCCACTACTACATTTGCAAAGCAAAAAGAAGCCTCCGAAGACGTTTATCATTCATGCACCCGCTTTCAGCATCACCAATTAATCGCATTAAACATTGGTAGCAGCGGTGGTCGCAGCAGTTGTGTTTGCCCGGAGAGAGGAATGAAGAGGTATGAAGTCATCTTCACTTTATCACCCTATACAAAAAGCATCCATCTCTCAATGAGTTATCCTGATGTCGTGTCTGCACGTTTCAGCATCCAGACACAGGTACAAGCAGGATCCAGCCGAAATTTACCGAATTTCTTCGAGAATTGTAAGTGGAGTCCCAGTGACCCCATGCCACAGCGTCCCACGCTGTTTCTCAAGTCACGTGTTCAGCATCACTTGTATGTTGCTGCTGTTGTTCAGCTCAGCACAGCTGTTTCAGCAAGCCAGAGGTGAGTTTTGTGGTGATTTCTGCGTCCAGTGCGAGTTTCTCCACGTGTTTGTAGGAGGGAGAGGAAGTGGCCGTTTCCTCGCCTCACCCACACTCGCCCTACTCACACCTCACCAGCCTACCACCACTATGTGCATCACTCCCTCTGCTGTGTTTTCTGCTGTTTTCCGTGTGAAATGGTCACCAGAGCTGTGTATCCGAGTGCCCGAGGCCACTCGAAGCTACGTGGATCAGCATGCCACATAGATTAGCAAGCCACGTGGATCAGCAAGCCACGTGGATCAGAAAGCCACGTGGATCAGCAAGCCATGTGGATCAGCATGCCACATAGCTCACAACACCACATGGATCCCGACGCCACGTGGGGTGTGGGCGATGTCACATGGATCTACGAGCCACGTGGGTTACCAAGCCACTCTCACAGCGGCCTAGCAGCAAGACAGAAGGCCTACTAGTTCTCCCTCTCGTGGGATGGCCCTCCTGGGCCATGGGCACAACACACAAGCCTGTGTACCCACCATGACATTACAAATAAAGTAAGAAGCCTCCGAAGACGTTTATCATTTACACCCCGCTACCAGCATTGCCAAATAATCTCATTAAACATGACAGGTGATTGCTGTCATGGTATATGACAGGTGATTGTTGTCATGGTATATGACAGGTGATTGTTGTCATGGTATATGACAGGTGATTGTTGTCATGGTGTATGACAGGCGATTGTTGTCATATGTGACAGGTGATTGTCATGTATGTGACAGCTGATTATTGTCATGGTATATGAAAGGCGATTGTTGTCATGATATATGAGAGGTGATTGTTGTAATGGTATATGACAGGTGATTGTTGTCATTGTATATGACAGGTGATTGTTGTCATTGTATATGACAGGTGATTGTTGTCATGGTATATGACAGGTGATTGTTGTCATGGTATATGACAGGTGACTTGTCATGGTATATGACAGGTGACTGTTGTCATGGTATATGACAGGTGACTGTTGTCATGGCATATGACAGGTGACTGTTGTCATGGCATATGACAGGTGACTTGTCATGGCATATGACAGGTGACTGTTGTCATGGCATATGACAGGTGACTGTTGTCATGGTATATGACATGTGATTGTTGTCATGGTATATGACATGTGATTGTTGTCATGGTATATGACAGGAGATTGTTGTCATGGTATATGACAGGTGATTGTTGTCATGGTATATGACAGGTGATTGTTGTCATGGTATGTGACAGGTGATTGTTGTCATGTATATGGCAACTGATTGTCATGGTATATGAAAGGTGATTGTTGTCATGATATATGCGAGGTGATTGTTGTCATGGTATATGAGAGGTGATTGTTGTGGTATATGACAGGTGATTGTCGTCATGGTATATGACACGTGATTGTCATGGTATGTGACAGGTGATTGTTGTCATGGTATATGAGAGGTGATTCTTATTGTATGAGAGGTGATTGTCGTTATGGTATATGACAGGTGATTGTCGTCATGGTATATGACAGGTGATTGTCGTCATGGTATATGATGTGTGGAGTCGGAGGCAGGCTGTGTGGAATGTGAGAAGTGAAGGTGTGTCATGTGCGAGACAGTGGGTAGTGAAGGTGTGTTATGTGTGAGACAGTGGGTAGTGAAGGTGTGTTATGTGCGAGACAGTGGGTAGTGAAGGTGTGTCATGTGTGACTCATGAGCATAACACTGTTAGCGCCTGACACTACACGAGGCTGATAAAAAATAACTCTAGGATTGTGTACACTCATTTCCATTTTTATGGCAGATGCACCAGGAGCAGCAGCTGAGGGAAAGGATTGGGGAGGAGGGGGAAGAGGAGGAGGAGGAGGAGGAGGAGGGGGAAGAGGAGGGGGAGGGGAAGGAGGAGGAGGGGGGAGGAGGAGGGGGAAGGAGGAGGGGGAAGGAGGATGGGGGAAGGAGGAGGAGGAGGAGGAGGAAGGAGGAGGGGGATGGAGGAGGGGGAAGGAGGAGGGGGAAGGAGGAGGGGGAAGGAGGAGGGGGGAAGGAGGAGGAGGAGGAGGAGGAGGAGGAGGAGGAGGAGGCAGGTTGGTCAGTAGCAGCAGCAGCAGTCAGGACTCAGCAGAGGGAAAGGACAAGGACTCCCGTCATCACCACTACGGCTACAGAGATATCTTCTTCGTAATATTCACTATGGTACACAGTGAAGCCTGGTTGCTCCAGTACATTACCTCCAGGTAATCAACACAACCTTATCGTTCACCCTTATACCCGCACATACACACACACACATACCTCCAGCCAGAAATAGGTGAGTACACACACACAAAGGTAGGGTGATTTTCTAGGACATTGTGATACTGGCAGTTTGAAGGGACTTCTAACCTGTCTTTTGAGCGCCTCTGCAAACACAGTGATTATGTATGAGTGATGGTGAAAATGTTGAATGATAAGTTTTTTCTTTTTTTTTTTTTTTGGTCACCGACGGCGGCCGACGTGTAAAACAATTACAAGTTTCTGTTTCACATTCATATATATATATATATATATATATATATATATATATAGATATATATATATATATATATATATATATATATATATATATATATATATTCCTTCTTAAATGATCCCTTCCCTTAATATATACTAATTAAGGTACTCACCATCGAGTAAGTCTCTGATCTTGTCCATGTAAATCTCGAAGTACGACACCTTGATGTGGAACTCGAGCGCCTCTTCCATATTGTAGATGTGGTTGAAGATGTCATGTACGATCCTCGGGATGATACCTGAGGAGGAACAAAAGAATAAGTAATAATATCGTAACTAAAAGAATTTACATCTATCTCAGAAATTGGAGACGAAACTAGACGACGTTCTGGAGAGCCCTGAACTATTTACCAAGTCGCACGTTTTTCATATCGGTCCTGGATCGAAACCTAGGCGAGTTTTGTCTCATATTTTGAGGAGTAGACGGTGAAGATACAGTATGAAAAGCAGTTAATATAAATACTCTAGACCATGCTTAAAACTTTTTCAAGTGAAACTTTTCAGCTTAAAAATAAATTAGTGGAACCTTATCAAAGAAATGAAAAGCAAAGAAGCTGACAAAGCGTATTATTCCATAAAGTTCCTCATATTGTCAACTTAATTCATTACAATTTCACATTATAGTCATAAATGACACATTATATATATAGTTTAACTCAGGGGTCGGTGCCCCTCAAGGAAGGTTCCTTGATGTTGGTGAGGGGCTCTTGATTTAGGGAATTGGATCTGTGCTCCAGTTCCCCGAATTAAGCCTGAATGCCTTCCACATCCCCCCCCCAGGCGCTGTATAATCCTCCGGGTTTAGCGCTTCCCCCTTGATTATAATAATAATCAGGGGTCGGTAGGATTCGAACCTGCGAAGCGACAGTCAGAAAACTAGGCTAGTGCGTTACCAGCTGTACAAGGGCTAAAACAGCCCATTCATACTAAGATCCTTACTAAACTTCATGTTCATGTAATTACATGCAATGACCATAAAAAGACATTTAATATGCATTGAGTAACATTAAGACGGCCATAATTCCTGAACCACGAGAAAAAAAATCAGATGTTGATAAAATGAATTTAAAAATCAGTGAGAAGGGTGATTATCAGTTGAGGTTACACGAGACGCTGCTGTTTCTTTCTGTAACAGAACATATTAAATCATGATAATTTCCAGCTCTCTTTAAACATCTTAATTTTTTCACAGTGAAATTTTGTAAATGTATCTCAACCTAATCCTCAGACGCCCTTTCATTAAAAAAAATAAAATGGATGTACAGAACAGACTTGTTAAAAATATATTGCCCTTGTCTACGTCTCCTTAAGGATCTCACCTACAACTAGGTTTCGAATCCTGCTGTGGACCGAGAGGTAATGTTTATAAAAAATTCGCCCGTTTGCGAATTGTTAAACACACACACACATTTATATATATACATCCACTAGAATGTTTACCAAGGCCTTACGAATACAAATAATAGATGTTTTTACTAAGACATATTCAGCAACATACTTCCCTGGTTTTCCAAATGTAACTATTGGCCTAAGACATTGGTTCTCAACTCGTGGTCTATGGAAAGCTAATAAATGAATGTTATAGGAATGCAATTAGAAGCTGAGCAGATCTATAACCCACTAAAATATCATGAACGTACATCAGTAAGTTTATGGAGAAACTTGCAATGTGAACAGACTGACTGATGTTGTAGTGGCCAGGCTAGTCTTGGTTACAAGTGCTTCTGGCAGTTGGGAGACGCAGATGATGATCAAACCAAATGCATAGTATGTAGTCAACCCTATGGTCACTATCTTAACCACTATGTGCTTAATTGTCCACTCATTGAGGAATATAGAAATAGTATAATAACCTATGTGATATGTCAAGATATCTTATTAATGAAAATAAGATACCAAATATAATAAGCAAATTTCCTAAATATGCTTTCAACAGATAAGTAACTGCAGATATAAATCCAGATGTACTTTTAGGCCTTTTGTACATTCATATGCTTTTGCGCTATCATCCACAGGATGGATATGGGGTGCACAATAAACTAGCCACTTCCTCGGCAAAATCCAGTCCTTCGTTCGACAAAATTGTCTGACCTTTCCTGACTTAAATATTCGGGTTTCAGTAGAGATTCCTGAATTTCTTCTGTTGCCGTGTCTTTCGTACCTGTGCTTTACAAAATATCCCAAAGATCTGTGACGGTAAAAAACACGAATTATCTTCAAAAGAGAGAGAACTTTGTTTTTCAATTTGTTGTCCTCTGCCTTCTAATTGAGGTTCCTTCACTATCAGCAACAACATTTCAAACATTATTCTTGTATCACCAGAGATCAGATATCTTATATTGCAAGAGAGATTATTTCGCTAGGGCAGAGGGAGGATGGTCCGTGTGATGCTTAATATGCCACAGACTCTTTTACCAGAGCTGTTCAGCCAATTTTGAGCTTGGTCATGACCGACTTTATTAAACTTTCCTGACGATCGTTTTATAGCAAAATTCCTTTTATGTAAAACACGAAGAATCCGAAGTGCGAGTTGATGCATTTCGGTAATGTTAATGGGTGCTCATCGCAATTAGTTGTAGTGATTGTACCTCATGAAAAATGGCACCATGCATGTCAATGAGTGTGGGTGCCATTAACCTCGCTGTGACCAGGTGAACACAATCAGAATAGTGACCATTTCCAGGGAAATTCCTCCAGTAGTAGATATATCCAGGTTTCCTTTAATGTAGAATGCCATTGCTATTTGGGAGCAGTTAATTTGACAATGCTTCACATACCCTTCAGCAACACCATCTAGCAATAATGAACTCTGTGCATGTAGTTGTTGGTCATGTTCATTAGTATACTCGAGAAATTGTGGGAGCAATATTCACCATAGAGCTTTGGAGGTTATTATAAAAGCACGTATAACTTTCTTGAAAGATTTCCGTGCCTTGGCTTCCTCGAGGAAGAGTAGCCCCAGCAGACTGGTTTCTATTCAAGCATCAGCCAGTTCGCAACTCTATTTACGTTTACCCATAACCCGCAGGAAGTTCATGGAGATATGCAAATTACCAAACTGAAGATAATACTCAACTTTGTATTAAAACGCAGACCTCTTACGTTCTTCAAGTCTGCAGTCGAGAGCCTGATCTGCAATGAGTAGTGTATATCGTTGAACATTCCGTGAGGATTATATACAAACATGGTGAGACTATTGCGTTCATTCGTGTGCAGGAGCACACGTCTGTGACTTGATAAAGCCCACTGTGTGGGCGAAACGTTGGCAATAAAGGATGGCATTATGCCGCATTTGTGTCTGTTTCCCATCTTGTGATCCGATATAATATTTTGATTCTGGAGTTGTCGCTCCCTTCAGTCATTAGGTAGAAACACCTGTTATATACACTGTACTCCCATTATTCAACCACAACCACACGGCAACCACATCAATGTCACGCCACACCTACTCTACAACCACACTACACCTACACTACAATCATACTATAATTACTCTACAACCTCACTACACCTATATTACAATCACACTACAAACCACACTACAACCACATCACTGTCACACCCCACCTACACTACAACCACACTACACCTACACTACAACCACACCACTCTCACCACACCTACACAACAACCAAGTCACAGCTACACTACACGCACATTACAACCACGCCCCAGCCACAACACAACAAATATACGACAAAACACAAATCATAGCCACACTATACTAAGTGCAGGAATCTAATTAATAATATATTAATACAAGTTTACATAAAAGGGGAATTATTACACGGGTAAATCCGACTTTAATTTCATCTTAAGACAAGCTCCTACTAGCTAACAGTGAGAGTAAGACAAAAAATAGCCACCCCATTTAGATATCCGGCCGCCCTGTTAAAACAGCTGGCCACCTACTCCATGAAAATAGCTGGCCATCTTATTAAGATAACTGGCCATCCTATTAAGATAGGTGACCATCCTATTAAGACAGTTGGCCACCCCATTAAGATAGCTGGCTATCCTATTGCAAAAATTGCCCCCAGTAAGATAACTGGCCACCCTATTAAGATAGCTGGCCACCTCATTAAGATAAATGGCCACCCTATTAAGATAGCTGACCACCTCATGAAAATAACTGGCCATTATTAAGCTGGCCACCCCATTAATTTAGCCACCTCCTTAAGAAAGTTAACCACCTCTTTAGGGTAGCTGGTCACCTCTAAGATAACTAGCCATCCCAACCATTAATTTAGCTGACTATCCCATTACATGTAGCTGGGTTAGTACGATAGATGGCCAACCCATTTAAGATGTCTATCTACTCTATTACGCTGTTTAGCCATCCTACGCCCTGAGACTAGTCAGCTACCCTATAAAGATAGCTGGCTATCCCATTAAGTTAGCTGATTATACTTTTAAGATGGAAAGCTATGCCAGTAAGACAGCTAACTAATGAGATGTCTAGCAATCCTTTTAAGATATATGGCTATTCCTTGAAGATTTCTAGCTACCCTTTTAAGATAACTGGATATCCCTTGAAGATGCTTAGCAATTCTATTAAGATAGCTGGCTATTTTTTAAGATGACTAGCAACCTTATTAAGATAGCTAACAATCCTTTTAAGACGTCTAGCAATGCTATTAAGATAGCTGGCTATCCTTTTAAGATGTCTTGCAACCCAGTCTAGCCCCCAATTAAGATGGCTGGCCACCTTGTTAAGATAAGTGGCCACCTTGTTAATTTGGCCACCTCATTAAAGATACCTTGCCGTCCTGTTAATTAAAGTCGGTACCTGACCAGCCGGGTTGTGGTTGGCACGTTTGAGTGTGTGCTGCGTCCGGCAGCAGCATCCTTGTTGATCAGACCCTGATCCACCGCGAGGCCTGGTCATAGACCGGGCCGTAGGGGGCGTTGAACCCCCAAACAGCTTTCAGGCAGACTCCAGATAGCTGGCCACCCTGTTAAGATAGCCAACCACCCCAGAATATCTTGCTGTCAATTTTGTCAAGGTTGGGAACCAAAGCAATCATAGTACTAGGGGGAGAGAACACAACTTTGTAGTACCCACAGTCAGTGGCCAGGCTTCAAACACCTTTTATTGTACAGCAATAAAGGAATGGAACAGACTACCCGCACATGTCAAAGCCAGTCATAGCATGAACCAGTTCAAGAAGAGTGCCAAAAGGTGTCTGATGAATGTAGCCACAGAAAGGGAGGGGAATGATTTTCTATTTTTTAGCTAACATACGTGTAAATTTTACCTTATTCCTAGTAATGACCCTCGTATGGTAGATAGTCTTAATGACCCTCGTATAGTAGATAGTCTTAATGACCCTCGTATAGTAGATAGTCTTAATGACCCTCGTGTAGTAGATAGTCTTTTTAGTATGATAATAAGATGTTATCTTCATTGTAGAATAATAAGAAAATATTATAACCTTTATATTATAATAAGGTAAAAGAACCCCAATGGAAATAAGTCACTGTGTCTGACTTTTTTGGGTTATCCTAGGTTCTCTACACATATGCTGCTATGTATAATAATTCTATGTAACTGTATTTGTGTATACCTGAATAAACTTACTTACCATTAAGATAGCTGGCCACTCTATACAGTTGTTGACCCCATTAACATACCTTGCCATCCTATTAAGCTGCATCCCTAATTAAGTTGGCTGGTTTGCCTGTTAAGATAGCTGGCCACCTCACTAAGATAGCTACACCAGTAAGATGGTTAACTACTAAAATGGGATATCTAGCAATCTTATTAAGATAACCGACTATCCCTTTAAGATATCTAGCAACCCTTATAAGATAGCTGGCTATCCCTGTGCATAGAATATTCAAGACACATATTCCTTACCTAATGACAACTCTCTCTACACGAAATCAGTCAATTATTAATAATAATAATTATTATTATTATTGCTATTATCACGTTATTATTATTTTATTATTATTATCCTCTGCTTGAATACCTTTTAGTTGCACTAGTTATTACAGAGAGCCATAGTTCGTACCGTTTTATTTATTCTAAGTCAATGTTAACCCCATGTTCTGAATAAATCTTATATATGTCTTCCTACCATTGCAGTTGCCTGGCAGTATATACTGGGTGGATAATTTTTTTTTATCTGTAAATATAATGACCCAAACAGCTGTTATTAAAGATTTCTTTCATTTCTCGAAGCATTTTGAGGATTACGCTAATTTTGTGTCACTTTCAAAATGTTCATCGGTACACGAATACAGAAATGTATCATACAGATTGGAAGTAACACTTTTTAAGAGTATGTATTTAAACGAGCCTGAGAGAAACGAGGCGACTGAGTAGTTTCCTAGACAGTTACGAGGCGACTGAGTACTTTCCTAGACAGTTATGAGGTGAACAAGCCCTTTCCAGTCACATCATAACGTGTCATGATCCACAATACCCGTGGTTGTCATTCGAGCCACGAGTGTGGGGATGAAGGCTCGACTCTCCGTCTTGTAATCGCGGCCCTCATCTCGTAGCAGTCAGGCTCCCAGACAGTCACATCCGTAACCATAATAATCTTCAGCTTCCGTGGCAAAATCTCGGAAAGTTTGGCCGACGACAATCAATTACGTTGATATCAACTTCTCCTAAATTCCTCCGAGTATATAAACTCGTTACATCTGGCCAGAGGGAGATACATAACGTGTGCCACCGGATAATAAGCGCTGCGGACTAGTGCAATAAGGGTGGTTATGGGTGGAAGAACGGAGTTTCAGGCTGTAAGAGCTAAATTACATTTGAAACGAGCAGTGATTATGACAGCAGTGACGAAACGCGAATGATCTCACTGCCGGAGGTATTACATGTGTTGGTTCCTGGCTTAGAATGTCTTACACTTGGTAATAAGACACAATATGCTGGTTTATTGCATGTTATTCTCAATAAAACACCATAAACCGCATACTGACTCGTATCACGTAGTTACCTCTTTGTACTTACCTATTATGGTTGCAAGGGTCAAGTCACAGCTCCTGGCCCCGCCTCTTCACTAAAATACCTTACTGTTAAACTATTCCCTGCTTTTCTATTAGACTATTCTCTACTCTTCTATTCTCTGCTATTCACTACTTCTTTATTAGAGACTATCCCCTACTCATCCATAAGGCTTTGACACCTACTCCATTAAATTATAACTACCATTAATAATTCCATTTTAATTCCGGACTGGAAATTCCCGTCATGTCGAAGTACCTAATGAATTCTCAGTTGATCTGAGGGACATAATAACTATGGGTAGTAACAACTGTGGGTAGCAACAACTATGGGTAGTAACAACTGTGGGTAGCAACAACTATGGGTAGCAACAACTGTGGGTAGCAACAACTGTGGGTAGCAACAACTGTGGGTAGTAACAACTATGGGTAGTAACAACTGTGGGTAGTAACAACTGTGCGTAGTAACAACTGTGGGTAGTAACAACTGTGGGTAGCAACAACTATGGGTAGTAACAACTGTGGGTAGCAACAACTATGGGTAACAACAACTGTGGGTAGCAGCAACTGTGGGTAGCAACAACTGTGGGTAGCAACAACTGTGGGTAGTAACAACTATGGGTAGTAACAACTGTGGGTAGTAACAACTGTGGGTAGTAACAACTGTGGGTAGCAACAACTATGGGTAGTAACAACTGTGAGTAGCAACAACTATGGGTAGTAACAACTATGGGTAGTAACAACTGTGGGTAGTAACTGTGGGTAGTAACAACTATGGGTAGTAACAACTATGGGTAGTAACAACTATGGGTAGTAACAACTATGGGTAGTAACAACCGTGGGTAGTAACAACTGTGGGTAGCAAACTATGGGTAGTAACAACTGTGGGTAGTAACAACTGTGGGTAGCAACAACTGTGGGTAGCAACAACTGTGGGTAGCAACAACTATGTAGTAACAACTGTGGGTAGTAACAACTATGGATAGTAACAACTGTGGGTAGTAACAACTATGGGTAGTGACAACTATGGGTAGTAACAACTATGGGTAGTAACAACTATGGGTAGTAACAACTATGGGAAGTAACAACTGTGGGTAGTAACAACTGTGGGTAGCAACAACTATGGGTAGTAACTGTGGGTAGCAACAACTGTGGGTAGTAACAACTGTGGGTAGTAACAACTGTGGGCAGTAACAACTGTGGGTAGTAACTGTGGGTAGCAACAACTATGGGTAACAACTGTGGGTAGTAACAACTATGGGAAGTAACAACTATGGGTAGTAACAACTATGGGTAGTAACAACTAAGGGTAGTAACAACTATGGGAAGTAACAACTATGGGTAGTAACAACTATGGAAAGTAACAACTATGGGTAGTAACAACTATGGATAGCAACAACTATGGGTGGCAACAACTATGGGTAGTATCAACTATGGGTAGTAACAACTATGGGTAGTAACAACTATGGGTAGTAACAACTATGGGTAGTAACAACTATGGGTAGTAACAACTATGGGTAGTAACAACTATGGGAAGTAACAACTATGGGTAGTAAAAACTATGGGTAGCAACAACTATGGGTAGCAACAACTATGGGTAGTAACAACTGTGGGTAGTAACAACTGTGGGTAGTAACAACTGTGGGTAGTAACAACTATGGGTAGTAACAACTATGGGTAGCAACAACTATGGGTAGTAACAACTATGGGTAGTAACAACTATGGGAAGTAACAACTATGGGAAGTAACAACTATGGGAAGTAACAACTATGGGAAGTAACAACTATGGGTAGTAACAACTATGGGTAGTAACAACTATGGGTAGTAACAACTGTGGGTAGCAACAACTGTGGGTAGTAACAACTGTGGGCAGTAACAACTGTGGGTAGTAACAACTGTGGGTAGTAACAACTATGGGTAGTAACAACTAAGGGTAGTAACAACTATGGGTAGCAACAACTATGGGTAGTAACAACTATGGGTAGTAACAACTGTGGGTAGTAACAACTATGGGTAGTAACAACTAAGGGTAGTAACAACTGTGGGTAGCAACAACTGTGGGTAGTAACTGTGGGCAGTAACAACTATGGGTAGTAACAACTATGGGTAGTAACAACTATGGGTAGTAACAACTATGGGAAGTAACAACTATGGGTAGTAACAACTATGGGTAGCAACAACTATGGGTAGCAACAACTATGGGTAGTAACAACTGTGGGTAGTAACAACTGTGGGCAGTAACAACTGTGGGTAGTAACAACTGTGGGTAGCAACAACTATGGGTAGTAACAACTGTGGGTAGTAAAAACTATGGGTAGTAACAACTATGGGTAGTAACAACTATGGGTAGTAACAACTATGGGAAGTAACAACTATGAGAAGTAACAACTATGGGTAGTAACAACTATGGGTAGTAACAACTATGGGTAGTAACAACTATGGGTAGTAACAACTATGGGTAGTAACAACTATGGGTAGTAACAACTATGGGTAGTAACAACTGTGGGTAGCAACAACTGTGGGTAGCAACAACTGTGGGTAGTAACAACTGTGGGTAGTAACAAATGTGGGCAGTAACAACTGTGGGTAGTAACAACTGTGGGTAGTAACAACTGTGGGTAGCAACAACTGTGGGTAGTAACAACTGTGGGTAGTAACAACTGTGGGTAGTAACAACTATGGGTATTAACAACTATGGGTAGTAACAACTATGGGTAGTAACAACTGTGGGTAGTAACAACTGTGGGTAGTAACTGTGGGTAGTAACAACTGTGGGTAGTAACAACTGTGGGTAGTAACAACTGTGGGTAGCAACAACTGTGGGTAGCAACAACTATGGGTAGCAACAACTATGGGTAGCAACAACTGTGGGTAGCAACAACTGTGGGTAGCAACAACTGTGGGTAGCAACAACTGTGGGTAGCAACAACTGTGGGTAGCAACAATTGTGGGTAGTAACAACTGTGGGTAGTAACAACTGTGGGTAGCAACAACTGTGGGTAGCAACAACTGTGGGTAGCAACAACTGTGGGTAGCAACAACTGTGGGTAGCAACAACTATGGGTAGCAACAACTGTGGGTAGCAACAACTATGGGTAGCAACAACTGTGGGTAGCAACAACTATGGGTAGCAACAACTATGGGTAGCAACAACTGTGGGATATGTAAGAACTATGGGAGATAAAAACTAATGGGAGATAATAATTATGGAAAATAAGAACTTAGAGATAGTAACTATGAGAGACAAATATGGACGATAATAATCACGAGCGATAATAGATAATAACTCTGGGAGATAAAACTAATGGAAAATTGAAAAAAAAATAGATGAGAAGAGAGAGAAGAGATGAGAGAGAAGATTTTTTTTTTGAGGATTATAACTAAGAAAAAAAAATTCAGAATATAAGAAATATACGAATCATAGATAAGATAACATTCGTGATAAGAACTGACGGTAAGAACAATACGCAATTAAAAATATGGGTAATAAGAACAATACACAAGAACTATGGATAATAGGAATTACGGATAAGAACAACTATCATTAACAAAATCGTTAAGAATCAGAAATTGTGAGGAATTACTCAGTTGAATAAAGCGTTAAAAACAGGTTGTGTTGATTATTCTTTAAATGTGGCACTGGTTAGTTAATTAGTCCTATATGTGGCAGTAAGTAAGTAAGTAAGTAAATTTATTCAGGTATACACAATACAGTTACATAGAATTATCATACATAGCAGCATATGTGTTGAGAACCTAGGATAACACAAAAAAGTCAGACAGAGTGACTTATTTCCATTCTGTCTGACTTTTTTGGGTTATCCTAGGTTCTCTACACATATGCTGCTATGTATGATAATTCTATGTAACTGTATTGTGTATACCTGAATAAATTTACTTACTTACTTACTTACTGCCACATATAGGACTAATTAACTAACCAGTGCCACATTTAAAGAATAATCAACACAACCTGTTTTTAACGCTTTATTCAACTGAGTAATTCCTCACAATTTCTGATTCTTAACGTTTTTGTTAATGATAGTTGTTAGTTAGTCCTATATGTGGCACTGGTTAGTTAATTAGTCCTATATGTGGCACTGGTTAGTTAATTAGTTCTATATGTGGCACTGGTTAGTTAATTAGTCCTATATGTGGCACTGGTTAGTTAATTAGTCCTATATGTGGCACTGGTTAGTTGATTAGTTCTATACGTGGCACTGGTTAGTTGATTAGTTCTATACGTGGCATTAGTTAGTTGACCGATCATAAATGTAGCGTTTTTCACTTGACTGGTCATAAATGTTTAATATGTGGCACTGGAGAGTTGAGTTGTTATTAGTGTTTTATTAAGATATGGCACTACCCTTGTGGGTCACCCTACCTTGGTGGGTCACCCTACCTTGGTGGGTCACCCTACCTTGGTGGGTCACCCTACCTTGGAGGGTCACCCTATCTTGATGGGTCACCCTACCTTGGTGGGTCACCCTACCTTGGTGGGTCACCCTACCTTGGTGGGTCACCCTACCTTGGTGGGTCACCCTACCTTGGTGGGTCACCCTACCTTGGTGGGTCACCCTACCTTGGTGGGTCACCCTACCTTGGTGGGTCACCCTACCTTGGTGGGTCACCCTACCTTGGTGGGTCACCCTACCTTGGTGGGTCACCCTACCTTGGAGGGTCACCCTACCTTGGTGGGTCACCCTACCTTGGTGGGTCACCCTACCTTGGTGGGTCACCCTACCTTGGTGGGTCACCCTACCTTGGAGGGTCACCCTACCTTGGTGGGTCACCCTACCTTGGTGGGTCACCCTACCTTGGTGGGTCACCCTACCTTGGTGGGTCACCCTACCTTGGTGGGTCACCCGACCTTGGTGGGTCACCCTACCTTGGTGGGTCACCCTACCTTGGTGGGTCACCCTACCTTGGAGGGTCACCCTATCTTGATGGGTCACCCTACCTTGGTGGGTCACCCTACCTTGGTGGGTCACCCTACCTTGGTGGGTCACCCTACCTTGGTGGGTCACCCTATCTTGATGGGTCACCCTACCTTGGTGGGTCACCCTACCTTGGTGGGTCACCCTACCTTGGTGGGTCACCCTACCTTGGTGGGTCACCCTACCTTGGTGGGTCACCCGACCTTGGTGGGTCACCCGACCTTGGTGGGTCACCCTACCTTGGTGGGTCACCCTACCTTGGTGGGTCACCCGACCTTGATTAGAAACTCATTACAATACCTTGATAAGAACCTAATATTAAGTTTTTCTTTTAGGTTGCATCATTCAGTATCAAGATACGATATTTGTCCACGGTAAACAGAGTCCTGTGATGTGATCCGTGCCTCTCACTCTTCCGGTGTCGCATCCCAAGTCAACCACACGAGCTTTCCTCCTCCCTGAGCTCACTAGTGACAGGAAGGTTCACATATCTGAATGTTTGATGATCCGGAGAATGACAGTGTAAACTGTCTAAAAAACCTACAGTTTGAAGAATGAGACACTTTTGCAATATTTGGGAGTATACCTGGAGAGGATTTCGGGGATCAACGCTCCCGCGGCCCGGTCTGCGACCAGACCTCCCAGTGTATCAGGGTCTGATCAACCAGGCTGTTACTGCTGGCTGCACGTAGACTGACGTATGAACGACAGCCCGGCTGATCAAGTACTGACTTTAGGTGTCCGTGCAAAGCTTTCTTGAAGACAGTCAGAGGTTTATTGGTAATCCCCCTTATGTATGCTGGAAGGCGGTTGAACAGTCTCTGGCCCCTAGAATCTTTATTGAGGAAGCGTTTCGCCAGCCAGTAGTTTCTTCATTCCAAAACAGAGAAGAGCAGTGGAAGATGAGGACGGCTGTGAGGTAATCAGTCCTGAAGTGGATATGTTTAATCCATCAATCTTAAGAAAAGTCCTTTCCTCTTCCATTCCACCTTCTTTCCTTCCCTTCCAGTCCACTTCCTTCTTTCTCTTACAGGGGAAACCAAAATAAATATTTCAAAACGAAATCCCATCAGTCAAGGATATTAAAAAAAAAAGAACACAGCAAACCACTGTATCTCAAACGAGGCTCCTTGTTTATAGAAGATTGTAAGGCAGATCAAACACTCTCGGTGTGAAATAAAATATTCATCTAACATATTTTTAAAAGTATAAACAATGTTGCACCAGTTATTTCAACAAAGTATAAACAATGTTGCACCAGTTATTTCAACAAAGTATAAACAATGTTGCACCAGTTATTTCAACAAAGTATAAACAATGTTGCACCAGTTATTTCAACAAAGTATAAACAATGTTGCACCAGTTATTTCAACAAAGTATAAACAATGTTGCACCAGTTATTTCAACAAAGTATAAACAATGTTGCACCAGTTATTTCAACAAAGTATAAACAATGTTGCACCAGTTATTTCAACAAAGTATAAACAATGTTGCACCAGTTATTTCAACAAAGTATAAACAATGTTGCACCAGTTATTTCAACAAAGTATAAACAATGTTGCACCAGTTACTTCAACAAAGTGTAAACAATGTTGCACCAGTTACTTCAACAAGGTATAAACAATGTTGCACCAGTTACTTCAACAAAGTATAAACAATGTTGCACCAGTTATTTCAACATGTAAACAATATTACTCTCAGATGGTTCCTGTCTACGAACCTACTGCATATTACAGTTTATTAGTCTTTACTAGCGTCATGTGCAAGATATATATATATTAGTTCCACATCGGGCTTACCCATGTATGGGACATGGAACCATTATAGGTTTGGTACAGAAGAAAGAAGAAATACAGGGAAGAAAATCAAAGGAAAATATTGTTCTAGAACATTTTCTGAAGCTGGTGCTTAGAAGACCAAAGAAAATTCCGAAAACGTCATTGCAAAGTAAAAGTTTGTGATCTACTTCTTGTATTTTGTATGTCAGAAAAGAAAGATATACAGACGTATAAGATTCTGAAATGAAGATGTAACATACAGACATACAGAGGTAGTTTCAACTCTTACTCTCGCACACAGCTTCAATGATATAATAATGGAGCAACTTATACCAGTAGCAACACTTCTCCCCACACGTTCCAGCAGAGGTTTCCAGGAGACAGTTTGAAGATTCTGGTCGAGATGGAAGTCAGTTAAAATTTTATCAGATCCCCACAGACTGTCAAGGCCAGTAACTTCCATTTTCAGCTTTCAAGTAAAAATATCAAATTGTGAAGTTAAGAAACGACAGGTCGGCGTGTAGCTCTTGCCAGTGTCCATTGTTGTGTCATGGCTGCGTGGGTCGCTGTTGTGCCTTGCCTGCATGGGTCACTTGTGTTGACTGCGTGGGTCGCTGTTGTGCCTTCACTACATGGGCCACTGTTGTGCTTTGACTGCATGGGCCACTGTTGTGTTGACTGCATGGGTCGCTGTTGTGCCTTCATTACACGGATCGCTGTTGTGCCATGATTACATGTGTCACTGTTATGCTTAGATTGTATGGGTCGCTGCTGTGCTTTCCATGCTGTCTGTTGCATGGGTCCCTCAATGTTTTGACTTCCATGCTGTCTTATTGTTGCATGGATCTCTTATTGTTTTGGTTCCCATACTGAACATATCTAGTTCATCTTCTGTCATCAACATGTTCTTTACGTCTCGTCATGTTCTAGCCTTTCATGAACATGCCATGATTAGGTGCTCCATGAACATGTTTCGTCATGTTTTAGTCCTTTACGAACATGTTTCGCCATGTTCTAGAGTTTCATGAACACTTTTCACCATGTTCTAGTGCTCCACGAACACGACTCTTGTCTGAAACTCATTAGAGGAAAAGACAATTTTTTCTTGTATTAGAGTAAGGGAGAGCGAAACATCAGATGCATACACAACGCAGCACTGCGTATGTTCAGGAGGTAGGAAGATTATACACGCTGGAGATAATACAATATAAATAAGTGCTGGCAGACGAGTGCTGTCCTTAATATTTCATTATATTCTAGTCAATATACGTAAACACAGATAAATATACTTTAACCTAACTAATGCTAATCGAAAGCTAACCTAACTAAACCAATCTAACCCTACCTAACCTAATTCATCTTAACGTAACGTAACCAAAGAAAGCCTAACCTAACCGTACCTAACTTATTCTAACCTTCCCCAACCTAACCTTATTTAGAATAACATTTTATTTTATATTCTGAAATATATGGAGAATTCAATGTGTGACGCTTCAACTGGAGAAAAATTTTCCATGTAAAAACATAAGAAAGGGGAACACTGCAGCAGGCCTACTGGCCCATGCAGGGCAAGTCCATGTCAACCCCCGGTTTAGACCAATGTGATGACTTAAGCTGTAACAGGTAACAGTTCTGATAAACAATACATTTGGATGTGTTGAGAAAGACACACGAGCAAACACTAGGATATATTCAAAAAAAGTTTCGGACCTGGGACCTTGATCGAGGCCCCAGGACTGAAACGATTTCCAATTAATATATCCCAGTGCTTGCTCATGTGTGTTTGTAAACCAGTTTGTGGGTACATATTACCGAGGTTTATACCACAACTGGATGTCTCTGGTTAAACCTTTATCAGACTGGTGAGAAGATAATGAATGGCTGAAAAAAATAATGGTCTGCACACTGGTGGGATATAAATCTTATGATGAAACTGCACGATTCATTTCCTAAAATAGGTATTTTGTTGAGAGAGAGAGAGAGAGAGAGAGAGAGAGAGAGAGAGAGAGAGAGAGAGAGAGAGAGAGAGAGAGAGAGAGAGAGAGAGAGAGTGCTTCTTGCTGCAGCTGATTTAGAATAATCCGAACCAAAACTGACAATTCACAGTTTTTAGTCATTTGCAATGCTATTTTGGCTGGATTAATTTTTAATATTTCGCCAGGACGGTATAGAAGGCGTCCTCCTGATAATCCGTTGGATAAATTTCTAGTCAAATGCATAACATCCATTCCTTTGTAGCCATACTTATTAAAAGCTACATGTAAAGTAAAAGGACACAAGTGCAACTAATGTGACATTTATTGTGGCAACGTTTCGCTCTCCAGGAGCTTTATCAAGCCATTACAAACAATACATGGACACAGAGGATATATAAAGGCTCAGAGTGAGGTAACATTTCGATGTTCACTAGTGGTAGTAGTAGTAGTAGTGACAAAAGTAATACAATATGGTAGAGCAATTAATTCGTACATGAGTAAAAGGATATAAAAGCTATTACTTGGGTAACATAAAAATAGGTTGGACAAATATAGACTGGAATGAGGCAGCTGGTTTCAGTGTTCACTCTCTGTGCTTTGTGTAGTATAACAGGAGAGACTATGTGATGGCAGGGTTTACTGTTTTCAGGAGGATTCTTGCTAAGACTTCGGAGATGGTGAAGCTGCCGTTGTTTTGTTTAATTGTATTCGAAACAGCAATCAGTGCTGATTCGAGGCACTTGCGTCTGCGGAAATTAGTTTCTTTGATCACTAATTGGGCGTCTCTGAATTTCATGAGATGATTGGTGGAATTTCGGTGTTGTACACAGGCGTTGTTCAAGTTATCGTTCCTACATGCGTAAATGTGTTCATTGAGGCGGGTGTCGAGGTTTCTGGCTGTTTCACCTACGTAAATCTTGTCACAGCCTCCACAGGGTATAGTGTAAACTCCTGCATTGACTGGTTCGTGGTGCTTGGATTTTGTCCTGGTTATATCCTTTATTGAAGTGGTAGAAGCGATGGCGACTCTGGTGTTAGCCTGTGAAAGTACTTTTGAGACGTTCAGTGCAACCTGGCTGTTGGGAAGAATTATAACTTTGCTGGGAGTGGTGTTGATGCGTGGAGAATTTATGATCTGAAGAGCTCTTTTCTTGCAGTCTTTGATGAAAAAAGAAGGAAAATGTAACTCAGTGAATGTTTGGTGAATGTATGTACACTCCTCGTCAAGAAACTCAGGACTACAAATTCGGTATGCTCTTAGGAAAAACCCGATGATGATACCTCTTTTGGTCTTGGTATCTTGACTGGAATAGAAGTGTGTGAGATCATTTTTATTGGTGGGTTTCCGATAAACTTGAAATCTTAGGTTGTTGTCTACTTTGTGAATGAGGACGTCGAGGAAAGGTAGCTTGTCATTGGACTCTTCTTCTAGTGTAAACTGGATCGCCGGTTCAACTGCGTTGAGCCTTGCCTGAAGATCCCGTACATCAAAACGTACATCACAAAAGTACTTACCAAAAAAGCCATCGAGGTTCTACGACGTAAAGTCAATCAGGACCTTAATCTTCCTCTACCTCCCGGAGATTTTGTTGACTTAATTGAACTCTGTGTTAATTTCAACTGTTTTTCTTTCAATAAGAAGGTCTACAAACAAACCTACGGCATGGGAATGGGGTCCCCCATAAGTGCCGTCCTAGCCAACTTATACATGGAACACCTAGAGTCCGAACACTTCGCCAACATCATCCCTTCAAGCGTCACTTGGTTACGTTACGTGGACGATGTCCTCGTAATAACTCCAAAACGTTTTGATGTACGGGATCTTCAGGCAAGGCTTAACGCAGTTGAACCAGCGATCCAGTTTACACTAGAAGAAGAGTCCAATGACAAGCTACCTTTCCTCGACGTCCTCATTCACAAAGTAGACAACAACCTAAGATTTCAAGTTTATCGGAAACCCACCAATAAAAATGATCTCACACACTTCTATTCCAGTCAAGATACCAAGACCAAAAGAGGCATCATCATCGGGTTTTTCCTAAGAGCATACCGAATTTGTAGTCCTGAGTTTCTTGACGAGGAGTGTACATACATTCACCAAACATTCACTGAGTTACATTTTCCTTCTTTTTTCATCAAAGACTGCAAGAAAAGAGCTCTTCAGATCATAAATTCTCCACGCATCAACACCACTCCCAGCAAAGTTATAATTCTTCCCAACAGCCAGGTTGCACTGAACGTCTCAAAAGTACTTTCACAAGCTAACACCAGAGTCGCCATCGCTTCTACCACTTCAATAAAGGATATAACCAGGACAAAATCCAAGCACCACGAACCAGTCAATGCAGGAGTTTGCACTATACCCTGTGGAGGCTGTGACAAGATTTACGTAGGTGAAACAGCTAGAAACCTCGACACCCGCCTCAATGAACACATTTACGCATGTAGGAACGATAACTTGAACAACGCCTGTGTACAACACCGAAATTCCACCAATCATCTCATGAAATTCAGAGACGCCCAATTAGTGATCAAAGAAACTAATTTCCGCAGACGCAAGTGCCTCGAATCAGCACTGATCGCTGTTTCGAATACAATTAAACAAAACAACGGCAGCTTCACCATCTCCGAAGTCTTAGCAAGAATCCTCCTGAAAACAGTAAACCCTGCCATCACATAGTCTCTCCTGATATACTACACAAAGCACAGAGAGTGAACACTGAAACCAGCTGCCTCATTCCAGTCTATATTTGTCCAACCTATTTTTATGTTACCCAAGTAATAGCTTTTATATCCTTTTACTCATGTACGAATTAATTGCTCTACCATATTGTATTACTTTTGTCACTACCACTACTACTACCACCACTACTACTACTACCACTAGTGAACATCGAAATGGTACCTCACTAGTATTACACCTCACTCTGAGCCTTTATATATCCTCTGTGTCCATGTATTGTTTGTAATGGCTTGATAAAGCTCCTGGAGAGCGAAACGTTGCCACAATAAATGTCACATTAGTTGCACTTGTGTCCTTTTACTTTACATATTGTAATTCTACCAACTTTATTAAAAGCTACATCTTTTTTCTGAGAAGCATTCTAATTTTAAACTTGTCGATTCATAATCCTTGAATTTTCAGTTCAGTTCAATTTTCTGATATATATGAAATGGAAAATTTCCCGTACAGTCACTTCGCCTTATTAAAACTGAGCCACACTAACAAGTGCTGTTAATGGCTTCATTAAACTGAGCCACACTAACAGGTGTGGAGATTCTCCACGACTATGGTGCTCTTCGCACCTACTCCGAGGTTGAGGGACTGATTACCTCATCTTCTGTACATAGTTCTGCTGTCTTCAAGTTATGTCCTAGAATTTGTATTGATAAAGCCACTGGATGGCGAAACGTCTACAATAAAGATACCCAGGTGTTGCACATGTGTCTTAATCTCAGGTTAGATAAATACATGAGTGGGTGTGGGTGGGTGTGAGTTGGACCTGACTAGCTTGTGCTGCTGGGTCTGGTGCAGTGCTCCATCCTTGAATGGAGATGATCAGACTGGGTGGGTCATTGGGCTAATCCGGGGGGGGGGGGTCATTGGGCTAATCCGGGGGGGTCATTGGTCTAATCCGGGGGGGGACATGGACCTGCTCCGCATGGGTCAGTAGGCCTGTTGCAGTGTTCCTTGTTTCTTATGTTCTTATATATCTAACACTAAATTCGTACAGGCAACACATACCCAGGGAATTCGGAGGTAATTAAATTTGATCCAGGGAAGGGGAGAATAGGTTCATTTCTTTGGATCAAGAGCCTTATACATTTATTAAGGCACCTCCATTGAAGGGACTAACTTGGTAATCTTTATAATAATTTGATAAAGATATCTTCGAGTCACACGTTGACTTAATAAAGTCATGGTCTGCTGTGGTGACCAGCTTATTGATCTTGGTAATAAAGCTTCTGTTCTGAGGGACTATTTTATTAATCTTGGTAATAAAGTCTCACCAGCACTTTGCCTTTCAATCAGAAGCTGTGATTAATATTTTTATATTCATAGGGAAGCGATAAACCAGTAGGGGTTTTACATTATGTTTGACTGAGGAAAAAGGGGTAGCCTCAAATTCCTAGAGCAGCATCAAGATCGTCTCCTCCCCATTGAAGGGGACGCTGTGATCAAACAAAGACATGTAATGAAGGAATATATACTGGTTATCCTTAATAGGTATAACTAACATCCTCCTGGCTGGAGAAGGTTAAGATACCGAAGATTAAGATACCGAAGGTTAAGATACTGAAGTCCCCCACTACTTCCCTAGTAGTGGGGGACTTCAGGGAGGGATGAGGTGGTGTGCAGAACCTGCCCTTCCTGGTGGGGAACTTCAGGGAGGGGTGAGGTGGGGTGCAGAACCTGCCCTTCCTGGTGGGGGGAGTGGTTGATCCTACCCTGTGGAGTGGGGTGGCTCAGATAGGGAGAGTAGGGCCAACTCTGCCATATTTGATAATTTACCCTACCAGGAAGGATCACACACTGAGGGTGAAAAAGAATGTGTTATCCTGCCAGGGAGGGTGAGAGGGGGTTATATCACATACCCTGCCAGGCAGGTTCTCCCAGGAAGGGTGACAGAGGGGTGTATCACATACTCTGCCGGGTGGGGACCACCAGGAGTGACAAGAGTGTATCACTTACCCTGCCAGGTGGGGTCCACCAGGGAGGGTGACAGGGAGGTGTATCACTTACCCTGCCAGGTGGGATCCACCAGGAAGGGTGACAGGGAGGTGTATCACTTACCCTGCCAGGTGGGATCCACCAGGAAGGGTGACAGGGAGGTGTATCACTTACCCTGCCAGGTGGGATCCACCAGGAAGGGTGACAGGGAGGTGTATCACTTACCCTGCCAGGTGGGATCCACCAGGAAGGGTGACAGGGAGGTGTATCACTTACCCTGCCAGGTGGGATCCACCAGGAAGGGTGACAGGGAGGTTTATCATTTACCCTGCCAGGTGGGATCCACCAGGAAGGGTGACAGGGAGGTGTATCACTTACCCTGCCAGGTAGGGTCGCCCAGTTTTCCTTCCATGGTGTGGGTCTTGCCTGAGGAAGTCTGTCCGTAAGCGAAGATGGTGCCATTGTAACCGTTGAGCACATCTGTTGAGGAGACATGTGTTAGTGCAGGTTCAGTGTACAGCAGAGCACACACGCACGCACGCACGCGCACGCACACACACACACACACACACACACACACACACACACACACACACACACACACACACACACACACAATGCAAAGTCATGGAGAAGATTATCAGGAGAGTGGTGGAACACCTGGAACAGAACAAGATTATAAATGAAAACCAGCATGGGTTCATGGAAGGCAAATCCTGTGTCACAAACCTTCTGGAGTTTTATGACAAGGTAACAGAAGTAAGACACGAGAGAGAGGGGTGGGTTGATTACGTTTTCCTAGACTGCAGGAATGCCTTTGACACAGTTCCCCACAAGAGATTAGTGCAGAAGCTGGAGGATCAGGCGCATATAACAGGGAGGGCACTGCAATGGATCAGGGAATACCTGACAGGGAGGTAACAACGAGTCATGGTACATGAAGAGGTATTACAGTGGGCGCCTGTGACGAGCGGGGTCCCACAGGGGTCAGTTCTAGGACCAGTGCTATTTTTGATATATGCGAATGACATGATGGAAGGAATAGACTCTGAACTCGACTCAAGAAATCGTAATGACACGATTGCAAACAAACCATACCCCCGGCCGGGATTGAACCCGCGGTCATAGAGTCTCAAAACTCCAGCCCGTCGCGTTAGCCACTAGACCAGCTAGCCACAATAAGATTCATCCAACTAGGTGTATTTCTACACCATAGGAAGGTTAGCACAGGCACCTCTGTGACCACAAATGCAAGTTTTTACAGACGAATCTCCAGCTAGCGTGGCCGTGACGAACTCTAGCTAGAGTTCGTCACGGCCACGCTAGCTGGAGATTCGTCTGTAAAAACTTGCATTTGTGGTCACAGAGGTGCCTGTGCTAACCTTCCTATGGTGTAGAAATACACCTAGTTGGATGAATCTTATTGTGGCTAGCTGGTCTAGTGGCTAACGCGACGGGCTGGAGTTTTGAGACTCTATGACCGCGGGTTCAATCCCGGCCGGGGGTATGGTTTGATAGACTCTGAAGTGTCCCTATTCGCAGATGATGTGAAGTTGATGAGAAGAATTAAATCGGATGAGGATGAGGCAGGACTGCAGAGAGACCTGGACAGGCTGGACATGTGGTCCAGAAACTGGCTTCTCGAATTCAACCCTGCCAAATGCAAAGTCATGAAGATTGGGGAGGGGCAAAGAAGACCGCAGACAGAGTATAGGCTAGGTGGACAAAGACTACAGACCTCACTCAGGGAGAAAGACCTTGGGGTGGCCATAACACCGAGCACGTCACCGGAGGCACACATCAACCAAATAACTGCTGCAGCATACGGGCGCCTGGCAAACCTGAGACCAGGAGGCCTGGTCACAGACCGGGCCGCGGGGGCGTTGACCCCCGGAACTCTCTCCAGGTAAACTCCAGGTAATACCTTAATAAGGAATCGTTCAAGACACTGTACACTGTGTATGTTAGGCCCATACTGGAGTATGCAGCACCAGTCTGGAACCCACACCTGGTCAAGCACGTCAAGAAGTTAGAGAAAGTACAAAGGTTTGCAACAAGGCTAGTCCCAGAGCTCAGGGGAATGTCGTACGAGGAAAGGTTGAGGGAAATCGGACTGACGACACTGGAGGACAGAAGGGTCAGGGGAGACAAGATAACAACATACAAGATACTGCGGGGAATAGACAAGGTGGACAGAGATAGGATGTTCCAGAGAGGGGACACAGAAACAAGGGATCACAACTGGAAGCTGAAGACTCAGACGAGTCAAAGGACGTTAGGAAGTATTTCTTCAGTCATAGAGTCGTCAGGAAGTGGAATAGCCTAGCAAGTGAAGTAGTGGAGGCAGGAACCATACATAGTTTTAAGAAAAGGTATGACAAAGCTCAGGAAGCAGAGAGGGAGAGGACCCAGTAGCGATCAGTGAAGAGGCGGGGCCAGGAGCTGAGTCTCGGCCCCTGCAACCACAATTAGGTGAGTATACACACACACACACACACACACACACACACACACGGGGCCAGGAGCCATGACTAGACCCGTGCATCAATAATTAGTTGAACACACACACACACACACACACACACACACACACACACACACTCAAAATACCCTACTGATTACATTAACATATATTTAGAAATGTAAGGCCATACCTTACAAACCATTCAAAGACACATGAGACATTAAAAAAGGTCCGACTTCCTGTTTCTAAATTGTAAGAAAGTCTGTGATACAGTGCTACACAGAAGGCAACTTAGCAAACTGAAAAAGAAAAGTTTATGACCAAAGTCAAGTCCCATTTGTCTATAGTTTATATTATTGACTTAATAATAGTAATAAACATCTACAAATTATTATTTACAAATGTAAATAATGAAAAAATATTCTGAAGATATTTAGAAAAAGGTGCAGGAGAACGTGAAGAAGGCTTCAGGAATGAAGCTGAGGCCAGGAGATGAAGCTGAAGGCAGCGTAACATCTCGGGGGATGAACTCATGACAACAGACAAACATCTCGTAATAACCTTTACCCTTAAACTCTTTCCCGAAGACAACAAAGTGACATCATCATTACAAGTTAAGCTTCCAAACACCAGAGTAACATTCTTGAACCTTCATAAAGACTTCAATTTTTTTTTTTATCTTTATCGAGTATGCAGCGCCAGTGTCACTAAGTCCCTTAAGTAGTAAAAGATAAAGTGAATCTCGCAGAGTTGTAATAGAATACCTCAAAACTGGTACTTGATTTGAGAGTTATAAACAATGAAGTACAAATGGCAGAGCAAGACCTTCCGTCTCGGGAAGGACGACACTGATAGAATTACACCGTCACATAGACAGAACACAGGAGAGGCTGTTTACTAGAAATATGATAAGAAGAAAACATGATTTAAAATTACACACCTAAACTAGAGACTGAAATTTTAGGAAACTTTTCTCTAACTTAAAGAGAGGTTAACGAAGGGAAAGTGTTGAAACAGTGAGACTACATACAGGCTATTAAAACATATTATGGCCATAAAGTGCATATGCAGATCCAATAAATACAATAAAACAATACAGTTTCAATTAAATTCACAATGTTGTAATGAGTTTAACTGTTGTATTTTCAATAAACCATTAATTACGGGATCCACTTTCAATAATATATTCTCAAACGCTTTCAGACTAACCTTTATAAAGCATTTCAGGCCTCATATTCCAAGCTAGTGTCACAATATTTAAGCAGTTATTACGTTGAATTGCGAGCAGTTAGCACCAACAGCCTGGCTGACAAAGGAACTGACAAAGCTTGATCCGAGATAAAGCCTCGGGGCGTCATCCCTTGTAAATGTTGCCTCAGCTTTGGGGGCGTCGCATCCAGTAAACACTGCACCAGTGTTAGGAGAGCCTACCCCTCCTTAACATAAACTCCTCTCGCTTCACTGGCAGATAACTGCCTTCAGATCCGAGTTTCTGAGAGTTATTTTTCCGTTTATCTTGCAAACAATACCATCACTTGTGAAGGAAGGCGCGGCTGTGTCCCAGGGCGGTGTTTGTGGCACAGTAAGTTGCCTCGCTAAGTTGCCTCAGATCTTTATAGAAACATTTATTGCCATTTGACACGCCCAATTCAGCTCCTCAATGGTGGGTATGATAGTACAGGGCAGGCAGCCATGACTGGTACGGTAGCGTTGCTGCATAAGCTTTTATTCTGGGTATGGTAGTGGTAAGTGATAAGTTGTAATGGTGGATATGGTAGTTTCATTAGCTCGGCTGCTATGGTAGGTATGTTAGGGTACTGGGTTGGCTGCTGTGTTGGATAAGGGTTTAGTACTAAGTAGGCTTGTATTGTGAATATGGTAGTGGTACTGGATAGGCTGTTAGGGTGGGTATGACAGTGGTATTGGGTAGGGTGCTACGATGGTTAAAGTAGTGGCACTAGGTAGGTTGGCAAGATTATGATGACAGTGGTATGACAATAACACCAGGTAGACTGTCATGGCTAATTGTCTAATTTATGGAAGCACTGGAAACATACACTCATATTCGGGGCGGCTCGAATCCCCGTCAATCCTCTTGTTTATTCACTGGTGGTAATTCATTACAAGGTTTAATTCATTACAAGATTAGGTTTATCAAATTGATAAACCTAATCTCGGCTATCTACTCTCGTCTCCTATTCAGTCTTTATAAAAAATAATCACATAAGAATACCCTTAACAATATAGATCAATTTATTTCCCCATATCCGTAATTCATTCCGTGCCGTTGAACAAGTTTCAGCAAATTTATAGGAAAGGGGAAATATCCCTGTCATTTATGCGAAGAGATTCAGGCTTCTATCCCAACGCACAAACGCTTAGACGCACCGTTAGTTAAGGTAGTGGGCATGGTAGTGGTACATGAGCAAACTGTCATGACGGGTTAAATATTAGTGCTAGATTCTGCTATGGTGGGTATGGTAGTGGTACTAGGTAGGCTGCCATTGTGGGTGTGGTAATAGAACTGGATAGCCTGCCAGTGTAGTAGTAGTAGTAGTAGTAGTAGTAGTAGTAGTAGTAGTAGTAGTAGTAGTAGTAGTGGGTGTGGTAGCAGAACTGGATAGCTTCCCATGGTGGGCATGGTAGTGGAATTGAATAACCTGCCATGCTGGGTATGGTAGTGGTACTAGGTAGGCTGCCATGGAGAATATGGTAGTGATACCAGACAGGTTGCCACAGCGAGTATGGTAATAGCACTGGGCAGACTGCCATGGTGAGTGTGGTAGAAGACAGGTTACCATGGCAGGCAAGCATGGCATTACCATCAACTACATTGCAGGCTTCCACGGCACTGGCACTGAAGGTAATTAAAGTAACTCAAGTTAAATGATCTGGTCAGCCAGGTGTCGCCAGTTAATGTTGAAATGTAATTACTGTGAGATTCTTCCCACGCCTCTCTCTAGTGAGTTCTTTTTATTACTCCCACGACTCCTCCCTTGTGAGTCCTCTTTATTACTCCCACGACCCCTCCCTTGTGAGTCCTCTTTATTGCTCCCACGACCCCTCCCTTGTGAGTCCTCTTTATTGCTCCCACGACCCCTCCCTTGTGAGTCCTCTTTATTACTCCCACGACCCCTCCCTTGTGAGTCCTCTTTATTGCTCCCACGACCCCTCCCTTGAGTCCTCTTTATTGCTCCCACGACCCCTCCCTTGTGAGTCCTCTTTATTGCTCCCACGACCCCTCCCTTGTAAGTCCTCTTTATTACTCCCACGACCCCTCCCTTGTAAGTCCTCTTTATTACTCCCACGACCCCTCCCTTGTAAGTCCTCTTTATTACTCCCACGACCCCTCCCTTGTAAGTCCTCTTTATTACTCCCACGACCCCTCCCTTGTAAGTCCTCTTTATTACTCCCACGACCCCTCCCTTGTAAGTCCTCTTTATTACTCCCACGACCCCTCCCTTGTAAGTCCTCTTTATTACTCCCACGACCCCTCCCTTGTAAGTCCTCTTTATTACTCCCACGACCCCTCCCTTGTAAGTCCTCTTTATTACTCCCACGACCCCTCCCTTGTGAGTCCTCTTTATTACTCCCACGACCCCTCCCTTGTGAGTCCTCTTTATTACTCCCACGAACCCTCCCTTGTAAGTCCTCTTTATTACTCCCACGACCCCTCCCTTGTGAGTCCTCTTTATTACTCCCACGACCCCTCCCTTGTAAGTCCTCTTTATTACTCGCACGACCCCTCCCTTGTGAGTCCTCTTTATTACTCCCACGACCCCCTCCCTTGTGGGTCCTCTTTATTACTCCCACGACCCCTCCCTTGTGAGTCCTCTTTATTACTCCCACGACCCCTCCCTTGTAAGTCCTCTTTATTACTCCCACGACCCCTCCCTTGTGAGTCCTCTTTATTACTCCCATGACCCCTCCCTTGTAAGTCCTCTTTATTATTCCCACGACCCCTCCCTTGTAAGTCCTCTTTACGTCCACGCCCTCTTTTCTCTTCTTCACACCCTTTAATACTCCCACGTCTTCTCCACTACACCTACGTCTTCTCCGCCACTCTCACGTATTCTCCATTGCTCCCACGAATTCTACGCTACTCCCACGCCATCTACTCCCACGCCATCTACTCCCACACCATCTACTCCCACGCCTTCTACACTACTCCTGCGTCTTCTACACTACTCCCACGTCTTCTGCACTACTCCCACGTCTTCTGCACTACTCCCACGTCTTCTACACTACTCCCACGTCTTATACACTACTCCCACGTCTTATACACTACTCCCACGTCTTATACACTACTCCCACGTCTTATACACTACTCCCCCGTCTTCCACACTACTCCCCCGTCTTCCACACTACTCCCCCGTCTTCCACACTACTCCCCCTTCCACACTACGCCCACGCATTCTCCATTACTCCCACGTATTCTCCATTAATCCCACTCCTACACTACACCCACGCCTTCTACACTACACACACGCCTTCTACACCACACACACGCCTTCTACACTACACACACGCCTTCTAAACTACATCCACGACTTTACACTACTCCCACGTCTTCTACACTACTCCCACGTCTTCTACACTATTCCCACGCCTTTTACACTATTCCCACGTCTTCTACACTACTCCCACGTCTTCTACACCACTCCCACGCCTTCTCCACTACTCCCACGCCTTCTCCACTACTCCCACGCCTTCTCCACTGCTTCCACTCCTCCATTAATCCCACGCCTTCTCCACCACTCCCACGCCTTCTCCACTACTTCCACGCCTTCTACACTATTCCCACGTCTTCTACACTACTCCCACGCCTTCTACACTATTCCCACGCATTCAACACTACTCCCACGCCTTCTACACTATTCCCACGTCTTCTACCCTACTCCCACGCCTTCTACACTACTCCCACGTCTACTACACTACTCCCACGTCTACTACACTACTCCCACGTCTACTACACTACTCCCACGTCTTCTACACTACTCCCACGTCTTCTACACTACTCCCACGTCTTCCACACTACGCCCAGGCCTTCTACACTACGCCCACGCCTTCTACACTACTCCCACGTCTTATACACTACTCCCACGTCTTATACACTACTCCCACGTCTTATACACTACTCCCACGTCTTATACACTACTCCCCCGTCTTCCATACTACTCCCCCGTCTTCCATACTACTCCCCCGTCTTCCACACTACTCCCCCGTCTTCCACACTACTCCCCCGTCTTCCACACTACTCCCCCGTCTTCCACACTACTCCCCCGTCTTCCACACTACTCCTACGTATACTCCATTAATCCCACGCCTTCTACACTACACCCACGCCTTCTACACTACACACACGCCTTCTACACCACACACACGCCTTCTACACCACACACGCCTTCTACACTACATCCACGACTTTATACTAACACGCATTCTACACTACTCCCACGCCTTCTATACTACTCCCACATCTCCATTACTCCCACGTCTTCTACACTACTCCCACGTCTTCTACACTACTCCCACGCCTTCTACACTACTCCCACGCCTTCTACACTACTCCCACGCCTTCTACACTACTCCCACGCCTTCTACACTACTCCCACGCCTTCTACACTATTCCCACGCCTTCTACACTATTCCCACGTCTTCTACACTGCTCTCAAGCCTTCTCCACTACTACCACGCCTTCTCCACTACTACCACGCCTTCTCAACTGCTTCCACTCCTTCACCACTATTCCCACGCCTTCTACACTACTCCTACGCATTCAACACTACTCCCACGCCTTCTACACTATTCCCACGTCTTCTACACTATTCCCACGTCTTTTACACTACTCCCACGTCTTCTACACTACTCCCACGTCTTCTACACTACTCCCACGTCTTCTACACTACTCCCACGTCTTCTACACTACTCCCACGCCTTCTACACTACTCCCACGCCTTCTACACTACTCCCACGCCTTCTACACTACTCCCACGCCTTCTACACTACTCCCACGCCTTCTACACTACTCCCACGCCTTCTACACTACTCCCACGCCTTCTACACTACTCCCACGCCTTCTACACTACTCCCACGCCTTCTACACTACTCCCACGCCTTCTACACTACTCCCACGTCTTCTCCACTACTCCCACGTCTTCTCCACTACTCCCACGTCTTCTCCACTACTCCCAAGCCTCCTACACTACTCCCACGTCTTCTCCACTACTCCCACGTCTTCTCCACTACTCCCACGTCTTCACTACTCCCACGTCTTCTCCACTACTCCCAAGCCTTCTACACTATTCCCACGCCTTCTACACTATTCCCACGTCTTCTCCACTACTCCCACGTCTTCTCCACTACTCCCAAGCCTTCTACACTATTCCCACGCCTTCTACACTATCCCACGTCTTCTCCACTACTCCCACGCCTTCTAATAATATTTTTATTTACTATAAGTACATGGTATACAGACCTAGCTGATATCAATGACATATTATATAGAAAGCCGCTTGTTATGCTGAGCATTTCGGGTAAATTAGGTCAGTTTTGTCCCAGGATGCGACCCACACCAGTCGACTATCACTC
Source organism: Cherax quadricarinatus (assembly GCF_038502225.1). NCBI lineage: Eukaryota > Metazoa > Arthropoda > Malacostraca > Decapoda > Parastacidae > Cherax > Cherax quadricarinatus. Next base: position 5,149,181 of record NC_091308.1, read on the forward strand.
AGGTACCCATTATTAACTGCTGGGTAAACAGGAACGTGGACAGCAGGTGTCTTATGGAAACACGTCCCTAATATTTTCCAGCCGTACCAGAGGAGATTCGAGCCCCGGACCTCAGTGTGTGAGCTGAGTGCGCTAGCAATTGAGCTACGGGACACCTGCACACACGCCTTCCACACAACACACACGACTTCCACATTACTCCCACGCCTTCTACACTACTCCCACATCTTTTCCACAACACCCACGCCTTTTCCATTACTCCCGCACCTTCTGCACTACGCCAACACCTTCTCCATTAATCCCAAGCCTTCTACACTACACCCAGGCCTTCTACACTACACCCAGGCCTTCTACACTACACCCAGGCCTTCTACACTACACCCAGGCCTTCTACACTACACCCAGGCCTTCTACACTACACCCAGGCCTTCTACACTACACCCAGGCCTTCTACACTACACCCAGGCCTTTTACACTACACCCAGGCCTTTTACACTACACCCAGGCCTTTTACACTACACCCAGGCCTTCTACACTACACCCAGGCCTTCTACACTACACCCACACCTTCCACACTACACCCAGGCCTTCTACACTACACCCAGGCCTTCTACACTACACCCGCGCCTTCTACACTACACCCACACCTTCCACACTACACCCACACCTTCCACACTACACCCACACCTTCCACACTACACCCAGGCCTTCCACACTACACCCACACCTTCCACACTACACCCACACCTTCCACACTACACCCACACCTTCCACACTACACCCAGGCCTTCTACACTACACCCGCGCCTTCTACACTACACCCACACCTTCCACACTACACCCACACCTTCCACACTACACCCACACCTTCCACACTACACCCAGGCCTTCTACACTACACCCACACCTTCCACACTACACCCGCGCCTTCTACACTACACCCACACCTTCTACACTACACCCAGGCCTTCTACACTACACCCACACCTTCCACACTACACCCAGGCCTTCTACACTACACCCAGGCCTTCTACACTACACCCACACCTTCCACACTACACCCAGGCCTTCTACACTACACCCACACCTTCTACACTACACCCAGGCCTTCTACACTACACCCACACCTTCCACACTACACCCACACCTTCTACACTACACCCAGGCCTTCTACACTACACCCACACCTTCCACACTACACCCACACCTTCCACACTACACCCACACCTTCCACACTACACCCACACCTTCCACACTACACCCACACCTTCCACACTACACCCACACCTTCCACACTACACCCACACCTTCTACACTACACCCAGGCCTTCTACACTACACCCACACCTTCTACACTACACCCAGGCCTTCTACACTACACCCACACCTTCCACACTACACCCACACCTTCCACACTACACCCACACCTTCTACACTACACCCAGGCCTTCTACACTACACCCACACCTTCCACACTACACCCACACCTTCCACACTACACCCACACCTTCCACACTACACCCACACCTTCCACACTACACCCACACCTTCCACACTACACCCACACCTTCCACACTACACCCACACCTTCCACACTACACCCACACCTTCTACACTACACCCACACCTTCCACACTACACCCACACCTTCCACACTACACCCACACCTTCCACACTACACCCAGGCCTTCTACACTACACCCACACCTTCCACACTACACCCAGGCCTTCTACACTACACCCAGGCCTTCTACACTACACCCACACCTTCCACACTGCACCCACACCTTCCACACTACACCCACACCTTCCACACTACACCCAGGCCTTCTACACTACACCCACACCTTCCACACTACACCCAGGCCTTCTACACTACACCCAGGCCTTCTACACTACACCCACACCTTCCACACTACACCCAGGCCTTCTACACTACACCCACACCTTCCACACTACACCCAGGCCTTCTACACTACACCCACACCTTCCACACTACACCCAGGCCTTCTACACTACACCCAGGCCTTCTACACTACACCCACACCTTCTACACTACACCCAGGCCTTCTACACTACACCCAGGCCTTCTACACTACACCCAGGCCTTCTACACTACACCCGCGCCTTCTACACTACACCCAGGCCTTCTACACTACACCCACACCTTCCACACTACACCCACACCTTCCACACTACACCCAGGCCTTCTACACTACACCCACACCTTCCACACTACACCCACACCTTCCACACTACACCCACACCTTCCACACTACACCCACACCTTCCACACTACACCCACACCTTCCACACTACACCCACACCTTCCACACTACACCCAGGCCTTCTACACTACACCCACACCTTCCACACTACACCCACACCTTCCACACTACACCCAGGCCTTCTACACTACACCCACACCTTCCACACTACACCCACACCTTCCACACTACACCCACACCTTCCACACTACACCCACACCTTCCACACTACACCCACACCTTCCACACTACACCCACACCTTCCACACTACACCCAGGCCTTCTACACTACACCCAGGCCTTCTACACTACACCCACACCTTCCACACTACACCCAGGCCTTCTACACTACACCCAGGCCTTCTACACTACACCCACACCTTCTACACTACACCCACACCTTCCACACTACACCCACACCTTCCACACTACACCCAGGCCTTCTACACTACACCCAGGCCTTCTACACTACACCCACACCTTCCACACTACACCCAGGCCTTCTACACTACACCCAGGCCTTCTACACTACACCCACACCTTCTACACTACACCCAGGCCTTCTACACTACACCCAGGCCTTCTACACTACACCCACACCTTCTACACTACACCCAGGCCTTCTACACTACACCCAGGCCTTCTACACTACACCCACACCTTCTACACTACACCCAGGCCTTCTACACTACACCCAGGCCTTCTACACTACACCCACACCTTCCACACTACACCCAGGCCTTCTACACTACACCCAGGCCTTCTACACTACACCCACACCTTCTACACTACACCCACACCTTCCACACTACACCCACACCTTCCACACTACACCCAGGCCTTCTACACTACACCCAGGCCTTCTACACTACACCCACACCTTCCACACTACACCCAGGCCTTCTACACTACACCCGCGCCTTCTACACTACACCCACACCTTCCACACTACACCCAGGCCTTCTACACTACACCCAGGCCTTCTACACTACACCCAGGCCTTCTACACTACACCCACACCTTCTACACTACACCCAGGCCTTCTACACTACACCCACACCTTCCACACTACACCCACACCTTCCACACTACACCCACACCTTCCACACTACACCCACACCTTCCACACTACACCCACACCTTCCACACTACACCCAGGCCTTCTACACTACACCCACACCTTCCACACTACACCCAGGCCTTCCACACTACACCCACACCTTCCACACTACACCCACACCTTCCACACTACACCCACACCTTCCACACTACACCCACACCTTCCACACTATTCCCAGGCCTTCTACACTACACCCACACCTTCCACACTACACCCACACCTTCCACACTACACCCACACCTTCCACACTACACCCACACCTTCCACACTACACCCACACCTTCCACACTACACCCACACCTTCCACACTACACCCACACCTTCCACACTACACCCACACCTTCCACACTACACCCACACCTTCCACACTACACCCACACCTTCCACACTACACCCAGGCCTTCTACACTACACCCACACCTTCCACACTACACCCAGGCCTTCTACACTACACCCGCGCCTTCTACACTACACCCAGGCCTTCTACACTACACCCACACCTTCCACACTACACCCAGGCCTTCTACACTACACCCACACCTTCCACACTACTCCCACGCCTTCTACACTACACCCAGGCCTTCTACACTACACCCACACCTTCCACACTACACCCAGGCCTTCTACACTACACCCGCGCCTTCTACACTACACCCAGGCCTTCTACACTACACCCACACCTTCCACACTACACCCAGGCCTTCTACACTACACCCACACCTTCCACACTACACCCAGGCCTTCTACACTACACCCACACCTTCCACACTACACCCACACCTTCCACACTACACCCACGCCTTCTACACTACACCCACACCTTCCACACTACACCCAGGCCTTCTACACTACACCCACACCTTCCACACTACACCCACACCTTCCACACTACACCCAGGCCTTCTACACTACACCCACACCTTCTACACTACACCCACACCTTCCACACTACACCCAGGCCTTCTACACTACACCCGCGCCTTCTACACTACACCCACGCCCTCTACACTACACCCACGCTTTTTCCACTACTCCCACGCCTTCTACACTACTGCACTAAGCACACGCCCTCCCAATGAAATATGGCCACATGTAATGAAAGGATGTCTATAAGGTAGGATATCCCTTACTTCATCACTTATAATGTAGGATCTTCTTCCCATCACCACTCACATGGCAAGATCTTCTTCCCATCACCACTCACATGGCAAGATCTTCTTCCCATCACCACTCACATGGCAAGATCTTCTTCCCATCACCACTCACATGGCAAGATCTTCCTCCCATCACCACTCACATGGCAAGATCTTCCTCCCATCACCACTCACATGGCAAGATCTTCCTCCCATCACCACTCACATGGCAAGATCTTCCTCCCATCACCACTCACATGGCAAGATCTTCCTCCTATCACCACTCACATGGCAAGATCTTCCTCCCATCACCACTGACATGGCAAGATCTTCCTCCCATCACCACTCACATGGCAAGATCTTCCTCCCATCACCACTCACATGGCAAGATCTTCCTCCCGTCACCACTCACATGGCAAGATCTTCCTCCCATCACCACTCACATGGCAAGATCTTCCTCCCATCACCACTCACATGGCAAGATCTTCCTCCCATCACCACTCACATGGCAAGATCTTCCTCCCATCACCACTCACATGGCAAGATCTTCCTCCCATCACCACTCACATGGCAAGATCTTCCTCCCATCACCACTCACATGGCAAGATCTTCCTCCCATCACCACTCACATGGCAAGATCTTCCTCCCGTCACCACTCACATGGCAAGATCTTCCTCCCATCACCACTCACATGGCAAGATCTTCCTCCCGTCACCAGTCACATAGCAAGATCTTCCTCTCATCACCCGTCACATGGCAAGATCTTCCATCACCACTCCCATGGCAGGATCTTCCTACCATCACCACTCAAATGGCAGGATCTTCCTCCCATCACCACTCACATGACAGGATCTTCCTCCCATCACCATTCACATGACAGGATCTTCCTCCCATCACCACTCACATACCAGAATTTTCTTCCTATCAATCACCACTCATGGCAGGATCTTCCTACCATCACCACTCACATGGCAGGATCTTCCTCCCACCACCACTCACATGGCAGGATCTTCCTCCCATCACCACTCACATGGCAGGATCTTCCATCACCATTCACATGACAGGATCTTCCTCCCATCACCACTCACATGGCAGAATCTTCCATAACCACCCACATGGCAGGATCTTCCTCCCATCACCACCCACATGGCAGGATCTTCCTCCCATCAACACTCACATGGCAGGATCTTCCTCTCATCACTACTCACATGGCAGGATCTTCCTCCCATCACCACTCACATGGCAGGATCTTTCATCACCATTCACATGACAGGATCTTCCTCCCATCACCACTCACATGGCAGAATCTTCCATAACCACCCACATGGCAGGATCTTCCTCCCATCACCACCCACATGGCAGGATCTTCCTCCCATCAACACTCACATGGCAGGATCTTCCTCCCATCACTACTCACATGGCAGGATCTTCCTCCCATCACCACTCACATGGCAGGATCTTCCATCACTATTCACATGACAGGATCTTCCTCCCATCACCACTCACATGGCAGAATCTTCCATAACCACCCACATGGCAGGATCTTCCTCCCATCACCACCCACATGGCAGGATCTTCCATCACTATTCACATGACAGGATCTTCCTCCCATCAACACTCACATGGCAGGATCTTCCTCCCATCACTACTCACATGGCAGGATCTTCCTCCCATCACCACTCACATGGCAGGATCTTCCATCACTACTCACATGGCAGGATCTTCCTCCCATCACCACCCACATGGCAGGATCTTCCATAACCACCCACATGGCAGGATCTTTCCCCCATCACCACCGACAATGCAGAATCTTCCTCCCATCACCACCCACATGGCAGGATCTTCCATCACTATTCACATGACAGGATCTTCCTCCCATCAACACTCACATGGCAGGATCTTCCTCCCATTACCACCCACATGGCAGGATCTTCCTCCCATCAACACTCACATGGCAGGATCTTCCTCCCATCACCACCCACATGGCAGGATCTTCCTCCCATCACCACTCACATGGCAGAATCTTCCATAACCACCCACATGGCAGGATCTTCCTCCCATCACCACCCACATGGCAGGATCTTCCATCACTATTCACATGACAGGATCTTCCTCCCATCAACACTCACATGGCAGGATCTTCCTCCCATCACTACTCACATGGCAGGATCTTCCTCCCATCACCACCCACATGGCAGGATCTTCCATAACCACCCACATGGCAGGATCTTCCTCCCATCACCACCCACATGGCAGGATCTTCCTCCCATCACCACCCACATGGCAGGATCTTCCATAACCACCCACATGGCAGGATCTTTCCCCCATCACCACCGACAATGCAGAATCTTCCTCCCATCACCACCCACATGGCAGGATCTTCCATCACCACCCACATGGCAGGATCTTCAATCACCACCCACATGACAGGCTCTTCAATCACCACCCACATGGCAGGATCTTCCATCACCACCCACATGGCAGGATCTTCCATCACCACCCACATGGCAGGATCTTCCATCACCACCCACATGGCAGGATCTTCCATCACCACCCACATTGCAGGATCTTCCATCACCACCCACATTGCAGGATCTTCCATCACCACCCACATGGCAGGATCTTCCATCACCACCCACATTGCAGGATCTTCCATCACCACCCACATGGCAGGATCTTCCATCACCACCCACATGGCAGGATCTTCCATCACCACCCACATGGCAGGATCTTCCATCACCACCCACATTGCAGGATCTTCCATCACCACCCACATGGCAGGATCTTCCATCACCACCCACATGGCAGGATCTTCCATCACCACCCACATTGCAGGATCTTCCATCACCACCCACATGGCAGGATCTTCCATCACCACCCACATGGCAGGATCTTCCATCACCACCCACATTGCAGGATCTTCCATCACCACCCACATGGCAGGATCTTCCATCACCACCCACATGGCAGGATCTTCCATCACCACCCACATGGCAGGATCTTCCATCACCACCCACATGGCAGGATCTTCCATCACCACCCACATGGCAGGATCTTCCATCACCACCCACATGGCAGGATCTTCCATCACCACCCACATTGCAGGATCTTCCATCACCACCCACATGGCAGGATCTTCCATCACCACCCACATGGCAGGATCTTCCATCACCACCCACATTGCAGGATCTTCCATCACCACCCACATGGCAGGATCTTCCATCACCACCCACATGGCAGGATCTTCCATCACCACCCACATGGCAGGATCTTCCATCACCACCCACATGGCAGGATCTTCCATCACCACCCACATGGCAGGATCTTCCATCACCACCCACATGGCAGGATCTTCCATCACCACCCACATTGCAGGATCTTCCATCACCACCCACATGGCAGGATCTTCCATCACCACCCACATGGCAGGATCTTCCATCACCACCCACATGACAATTGATGTATACACAAAAAGAGGGAGTATATCTTCATATATACACACCGAGAGCTTATTTTAACCCCCTTTGAGGCATTTTTGAATGCTAAGGCAAGAGTGAAGTTCAGCCTTAATGTTCATGGTGTAGTGGACAAGTCTTCAACCCAACAAACCATTCATCCATCCATCCATCCATCCATGCAATCATGGTTACAGTGTCTAGCAGCGGCGGTTATCAGGGTAGAGAAATGATCAACACAGACACAACTCTACACTTTCCAATTTCAAAGTTAATGAATTCTCTTATTTTTTTTTGACGACTGGACAAATACTCAGCTTCATCACTGCTTAGTTTATATGCAAATTATGACGTATTTTCTGGGTGACTTTTGTGAAAATAATTTTTAGGTTTGAGTAGAGAGATTCATTAAGCAGAAAATATGTGTTTAGTGGAACAATGCTGTGAGGTATCCTTTAATTCCTTTTATTAGGGCTTAAAATATTCTTGTCTGTGGTGACGTTGACAGGCTTTAAACTCCGTTCAGCAATGAGCCTAAGTAGATTATTACTGTTTTTGCATTAATGAGGAAGCATTAAGTTAGTAGGGATTATACGGTGTCTGGGAAATGGGAAGTCATCAAGTTTGAACGAGGGAAGGGCAGAGTAGCTCCAGTTTCTTGAATCAAAGGCCTTTTTTTTTTCTTGAAGGTAATATGGAGATAGCGTGGCTGGTGGTCCCTGACACTACCAGCACCACTACCACCACCACCACTAGCACCACTACTTGCACCGCCACCACTGACACTACTACTTGCACCACCACCACCACCACTAGAACCGCCACCACCACCACCACCACCACTAGCACCACCACCACCGCTAGCACCACCACCACTAGCACCACTACTTGCACCGCCACCACTGACACTACTACTTGCACCACCACCACCACCACCACTAGCACCACCACCACCGCTAGCACCACCACCACCACTAGCACCACCACTTGCACCACTAGCACCGCCACCACTAGCGCCACCACCACCACCACTAGCACCACCATCACTAGCACCACCACCACCACTAGCACCAACACCACCACTAGCACCACCACCACCACTAGCACCAACACCACCACTAGCACCACCACTAGCACCACTACAACCACTAGCACCACTAGCACCACCACTAGCACCACCACTAGCACCACTACAACCACTAGCACCACCACCACCACTAGCACCACCACCACCACCACCACTAGCACCACCACCACCACCACCACCACTAGCACCACCACCACCACCACCACCACCACCACCACCAGCACCACCACTAGCACCACCACCACCACTAGCACCACCACCAGCACCACCACTAGCACCACCACTAGCACCACCACTAGCACCATCACTAGCACCACCACCACCACCACCATCACTAGCACCACCACCACCACCACCACTAGCACCACCACCAGCACCACCACTAGCACCACCACCACCACCACTAGCACCACCACTAGCACCACCACCACCACCACTAGCACCACCACTAGCACCACCACTAGCACCACCACTAGCACCATCACTAGCACCACCACCACCACCAGCACCACCATCACTAGCACCACCACCACCACCACCACTAGCACCACCACCAGCACCACCACTAGCACCACCACCACCACCACTAGCACCACCACTAGCACCACCACTAGCACCACCACTAGCACCACCACTAGCACCACCACTAGCACCACCACCACCACCACCACTAGCACCACCACCAGCACCACCACTAGCACCACCACCACCACCACTAGCACCACCACTAGCACCACCACTAGCACCACCACCAGCACCACCACTAGCACCACCACTAGCACCACCACTAGCACCACCACTAGCACCACCACTAGCACCACCACCACGATGCCACACCCGACGCAGGAAATTCAATACAGTCACATAATATTTTCATGCTGGCTGCCCCAGCGCCTCGCACTCGCTCTGTTAGTTTGGAAGATAATGTAATATACAGAACAAAAACCTCAGCTGCCAGCGACATTGACAGACTAATAACGTTGTAATCAGCAGGAAATTATGGGAGATCAAATCGGGAGAAGTGTGGCACACGCTCGCCGGAAGCTGCTGACATCTGAATTCTCTACATCAAATATATGAGGTAAATGAAGACCCATTTTGACCTCTGTATTTTTCCTCCTCTTTTTGCGCTGCCGCATACAGGATAAGCGGTAGCGCAACAAAAGAGAATAAACGGGAATCTTTTTATTTTGAAAAACCGCACTGAAGTTAGCTGTAACCTAATAAGACCGGATTCAAGAATATCTGATTAATTATACTACTAAATATTGGTTATTTTGCAAAAGAGTTAATTATTATATAATAAGCAAGAAAAAATCTGATTCTGATTCATTCAGAAGGCCGCACTTAATACCCTAGATGACCGCATGCGGCCTTAAGGGCGCAGGTTCTCTTGCAGTATGACAGACATGTAGAAGAGGCTGCTATTTGGTGCGTTGAAACACTAATTATTGCTGCCTCTGCACAACTTTACAGAAAATTGTGTGCTACATGTTGCAAATAAAAAAAATTGTAGTTTTGGTGAACAGTATTATGCAGAATTCTGTGGTTTTCTTTAGCCATGAGTACGCACTAGAACACATCGCTTTAGCCACAGCATGTTGCTAGGTGCTGCAACACACTGCTGCACTTATCCACGTGACAACAGCTGTAGTGTACCTGTGACATGTTGCGGGTCCCAGCCTGCTTGCAGAAGTAAACAGTGCTTCTAGGTTACACCTAATACCCCATGAGATTCTTGTTCCCTCAGGGGGACTACAGCCGGAGCTGCTGTGCTAGAGGGATAATCTGAGCAGTACTGTACAGCCGTGCAGCACCCAGCCGGTGCCTTGAGTTGCCTAGGTTAGGCATTCTTAGCTCTATAAGACCCGTGTTATGCTGTTACCGCTCAACGCCAGCTACGGCAGCCGTTCTCAGCGAGGTAAATTCACTCTCTCGATGCGTGGAAACTAGTGCTCAGTTGGGGAGCCGCGGATGCTACTTGCTGCGATGTCCCTGACTCACCACTAAAAGCGGCCTCATGCTAAGTCGTTCCTGCCAGGAACTGTTCTGCCACAGCCTCGATGTACAAAATATGTCTAATTTCTCTTGATGTGTGGAAAACCTTGGCAAAATACTACTGTCTAACCGCTGATGATACCGTTGCTCGTTCCAGCGACTGTTCACTCCGTCATTCTGCCAGCAGAGCAGCCAACACTTCATTCACTACACTTCAGCCAAGCTATGCGAAATATGGCCCCCATCGAAATATATGTGGACAGCCCTGACGCAAAGTGCACAGTCTGCGGACATTGCCTGCTGAGTGCCTGCCAAGCGCCTTCAGCTGACTGATTTTCACAACCAACCCAACGACTGTGCCAGCCTTGCAATACACTACTGCCTCGCCGTCCACTTTTCCTCTCAAGCCTAGTCATTTCCGCTAACGACTGTTCAGCCGGAGTTATTCTCGCCCTCGTACGCCCTAATAGTTGTCCCATACGACGACATTTTCTGCCAACAAGTGCTTACATCGTTGTCCCAGCCAACGACCATTCCACCCAGATTTGACACTGCTGTAAGCTCTGTCCCTGTACCGTGCAAAGTCCACTGTAGTTCCCACAGTTTTCTTCGCATGCCTACAGGTTTTTCTCCCTCCACAGATGTGGGAAAAGTTTCTTCTTCTGCCCATTGTCCATGGTCTATTCCATGACATTCCTCGTGTAAATACCAGTGTCCTATGCTTACGAGAAGATTTTATTTAATCCTTGTCACAGACGGGTCAACTGTGGGTAGCGTGCCCGAGCGATGTGGGTTATGTTGGCATTTGTGTTTGGTGTCCTCCGCCAGAGGCACATGATGCCCACCTAGTATATGCACTTCACTGGACCTCAGAGCATCCCACGCTGTCCCTATCTCAGTCACCTATCAGACATGGGACAGACAGCAAGTCTACGTTTCATCTTTCTCTTGTCAGCCTACAGGCTGACGTGCGTTGTGCACTTATTTCACACACTCGTACAAGCGCACACAAAAAAGTTAAGCACGTCAAGTGTGTCTTACAATAACCAAAGTTACACAACCAACGAGATGTATTTTGTGTGTGTGTGTGTGTGTGTGTGTGTGTGTGTGTGTGTGTGTGTGTGTGTGTGTGTGTGTGTGTGTGTGTGTGTGTGTGTCTGTCTGTCTGTGTGTGTCTGTGTGTGTGTTTAAATGCGCTTCGCAATGTGTGGTGCAAGTAATGTGTGTTGTCTTAAGGATGTTGTAAGTGTGCCTTGAATTGCGTGGTGGAAGTACACAGTAGTAGTATACTGTGTGGTCGAGAATGGAGCAATTGTGTGCCTTGAGTTGTGTGGCACAAACCAAGAATTTTCACAGTGCCGTTCTAAATCTTCATATTTAGTGTAACCTATGACATTAAATAATCTTGTCCTAAATCAACAGTTATTTATGTGGATGTAAGGGTAAAGACAGCTCATTTCAATGTTTGAAGGCTGTGCTTGGTACACATCATTATAAGGCATCTGACACGAATCGAAGAACCCTGAAGCCATCTCTTCTCAGATGATTTCAGTCACTTGGTGGAGATTAAGACACATGTGCAACAGCTGCGTATATTGATGAAACGTTTCGCCTACAACCAAGGTTGATGGACTGGCTACATCATCTTATTTCATTACTACTGCTCCCTTTGTATTTGAAGAAGCTTACTGTGTGAGGCTAAAGGTTTCAAGAATAAAGATACCCAACTGTTGCACATGTGTCTTAATCTTCAACTTGTCGGTATTTTATTCCACTTTCACCAATCATTTGGTCTTGCACTCTTACTCGGTTTCAAACAACGAAAAATAGTTATGCGCTTTAGGATATAGAGAAGTAGTAGACGAAGTGAAGGTAATAGATCATGTCACTTGTATCATTAATTTTCACCATAAATTATAAAGCAGCATTGGTTACTTTATAATTACACATCGTTGGTGTCTAAGATCTTGGTCGGTGAGAATGATCTGCGCCGACAATGGTCGGAAACCTCGGTAACCGCCGTCACCGACACCACAGAACGTAACACTGGAAATTTCGTAAACACTACTATACATGCTTGTAGATGAATGGTTCAGAGAACCGACACGTTGATAAATTAGACACAAGTGCAACTCTTGGGTATCTTTATTGAGGAAACGTTTCGCCACACAGTGGCTTCATCAGACTGATGAAGCCACTGTATGGCGAAACGTTTCCTCAATAAAGATACCCAAGAGTTGCACTACTATACATGATGCTCAACCAGACAAAGCACCACCTAATACCTAACATTACACAGGAGTCACATGATACCATTATCAACCCGTCCTCATTCCAATGTGGCATTCTTCAGGTCACCATGAGTCACTCACACCTCAAGAAGTTCCAGCATAGAAATGTTCACCTCTGCAAATCTCACTCGCTGTTATGGCGAGAATCCAACGAAGAGATGTAAGAACGGTGGTCGTGAACTTGACCACTTTACTTGGCTTCCCCTTTCCTGCATATTCCCTATCTCAGTAGACCACTCTACTACTATTCCAGTTTCAGTCCCTCCATCACAACCACTTTTTACCTTTATTTAGCACAGAACTTGAGTAATCCACGAAATTTCTCAAGCTTCACTGAGCTGACCTTTTTTGTGACCTCCACACCTTTCACTTGTGACCTCCACACCTCTCACTTGTGACCTTCACATCTCTCACTTGTGACCTCGACACCTCTCACTTGTGTTCCTGTGACCTCTGTCTCTACGGCCTCCACACCTCCTCCTCTATCCTTGTGGCATCCACTCTCTCTCTATCTCTCTTTCCTTGTGGCCTTCACACCTCTCTTCTTTATTTAATGTGTTTCTTTATTTTTTAATTACCTATTACTTATTTTTTTAAACTTTTTAAATAACTTGTGCTTCATCTCGCCGTTGTGTTTCAAGTTCCTGGTCTTGACACAAAATTCCGAAAAACCTTTTATGGTGAACCTCACTACTGCTGCAACACCCACAACACTACTGCAACACCCAAACCAGTACTTTTACGCCCTAATCACAAGTCCAACACACTCCCCAGTACTGCAACACCCTCAACACTACCGCAAGACTTCTGCAATACTAATGCAACACATATAACACCATTGACTGCATCAGCTTCAACACGACTGCAACTCCCACATTTTTCCTGCAACACTCAACACAATTGCATCACTACGTCAACACCCTTAGCACTGTTGCATGACTATTACAACTCAGACAATATTCTTGCAACACCCGCTGCACTGCTGCAACACAATGTCAACGTACTCAGCACTGCCAAGAAAGTTGATATGTATTGAGAATGTGTTGCTGAGTATACGTAGTAGATAATGTATGTATTGTCGCAACAGTACTGCAACACCCTTAACACTGTTTCAGTACCGTCAACAATTCTGCCAAACATCAACAATACTGCAACACAATCGAAACATCTGCAACACAACACTACAACAAAACGTACAAAACTACTTTAACAGAGTCAACATCGCCGCAACACCCTCAACACTGTTGCAACACCATCAATACTACAGCAACACATTCAACACTACTGCACGCCCTCAACACTACCTAAACACCCATCACAGCGCTGCTGCAATACTCACAACACTATGACAACTCCCTTAACACAACTATAGTACTCGGACTTGTGTATGTAAAGACGTGCCATTACATACACTCGCACAGGCCTACACACACACAAACACACAGACACACACACAAAGCATGTAACAGGCGAAGTGTCTATCGGCAGGTACCTTTGAAAGTTGGTAACTAGGACACACGCACACGAAACACGTACGCAGACACAGACCCCACACGTTCACAGCCGTACACAGGACACTGACAAACTTCAGCGCCGGAATAAATTTTGCCAGTGGTCTTAAATCTTGAAGGTCGTGGTTTATTTTCCTGACCCAGCTCCTTTTATTCCTCCTCCTCCTCCTCCTCCTCAACCGAGACTCCTCTCCTTCTCCTCCACTATTACCCCTTCCCTCCTCCTCCATAATGAGAGATAACAGCTGTTTATCTCACTAGCAAACTCACTAGCCAGCCTACTCACTATTGATTTAGCACTTTCAGTTAACATAAGAACATAAGAGAGAAGGAACACTGCAACAGGCCTACTGACCCCTGCAGAGCAGGTCCATGTGTCCCCCCCCCCGGATTAACCCAATGACCCCCCCCCAGGATAAGCCCAATGACCCACCCAGTCTGGTCACTTCCACTCAAGGAAGGAGCACAGAACCAGACCCAGTAGCACAAGCTAGTCAGGTCCAACTCACAACCACCCACACCCACTCATGTATTTATCTAACCTATTTTTAAAACAACACAACGTTTTAGCCTGAATAACTGTACTCGGGAGTTTGTTCCACTCATCCACAACTCTATTACCAAACCAGTGCTTTCCTATATCCTTCCTGAATCTGAATTTTTCCAACTTGAAACCATTGTTGTGAGTCCTGTTTTGGCTGGAAATTTTCAGCACACTATTTACATCCCCTTTATTTATTCCTGTTTTCCATTTATACACCTCGATCATTTTATTTATTTTATTATCACACCGGCCGATTCCCACCAAGGCAGGGTGGCCCGAAAAAGAAAAACTTTCACCATCATTCACTCCATCACTGTCTTGCCAGAAGGGTGCTTTACACTACAGTTTTTAAACTGCAACATTAACACCCCTCCTTCAGAGTGCAGGCACTGTACTTCCCATCTCCAGGACTCAAGTCCGGCCTGCCGGTTTCCCTGAATCCCTTCATAAATGTTACTTTGCTCACACTCCAACAGCACGTCAAGTATTAAAAACCATTTGTCTCCATTCACTCCTATCAAACACGCTCACGCATGCCTGCTGGAAGTCCAAGCCCCTCGCACACAAAACCTCCTTTACCCCCTCCCTCCAACCCTTCCTAGGCCGACCCCTACCCCGCCTTCCTTCCACTACAGACTGATACACTCTTGAAGTCATTCTGTTTCGCTCCATTCTCTCTACATGTCCGAACCACCTCAACAACCCTTCCTCAGCCCTCTGGACAACAGTTTTGGTAATCCCGCACCTCCTCCTAACTTCCAAACTACGAATTCTCTGCATTATATTCACACCACACATTGCCCTCAGACATGACATCTCCACTGCCTCCAGCCTTCTCCTCGCTGCAACATTCATCACCCACGCTTCACACCCATATAAGAGCGTTGGTAAAACTATACTCTCATACATTCCCCTCTTTGCCTCCAAGGACAAAGTTCTTTGTCTCCACAGACTCCTAAGTGCACCACTCACTCTTTTTCCCTCATCAATTCTATGATTCACCTCATCTTTCATAGACCCATCCGCTTCCACTCCCAAATATCTGAATACGTTCACCTCCTCCATACTCTCTCCCTCCAATCTGATATTCAATCTTTCATCACCTAATCTTTTTGTTATCCTCATAACCTTACTCTTTCCTGTATTCACCTTTAATTTTCTTCTTTTGCACACCCTACCAAATTCATCCACCAATCTCTGCAACTTCTCTTCAGAATCTCCCAAGAGCACAGTGTCATCGGCTCTTTGCCGATGACACTGACCTCGATCATATCCTCCCTAATTCTACGCCTTTCGAGAGAGTGCAGATTCAGGGCCCTCAGTCTATCCTCATAGGGAAGATTTCTGATACATGGGATCATCTTTGTCAACCTCCTCTGTACGTTTTCCAGAGCATTTATATCCATTCTATAATACGGTGACCAGAACTGAGCAGCATAGTCTAAATGAGGCCTAACCAAGGATATATAGAGTTGAAGAACAACCTGAGGACTTCTATTATTTATACTTCTAGATATGAAGCCAAGAATTCTGTTAGCTTTATTGCGAACACTAATGCACTGTTGTCTTGGTTTTAAATTACTGCTAACCAGAACTCCTAAATCCTTTTCGCAATCAGTAGTATTAAGATCTACATTATTTAGTTTATATGTGGCATGGTTATTTACCTGTCCAACATTTAGAACTTTGCATTTGTCTATATTAAACTGCATCTGCCACTTCTCCGACCATTGCATCAGTCTATTCAAATCATCCTGGAGTGCTTTAATGTCCTCATTAGAATGAATTTCACGGCCTATTTTGGTGTCATCAGCAAATTTGCTTATGGTGCTATTTATTCCCTCATCTATGTCGTTTATGTAAATTGTGAACAACGGGCCCAACACTGACCCCTGAGGAACACCGCTTGTGACGTGCCCCCATTCTGATTTCTCCCCATTTATGCAGACTCTCTGCTGCCTATTTCTCAGCCATGCCTCTACCCAGGAAAAAAAATCTCCTATTCCGTGTGCCGTAAGTTTCCTCAATAGCCTCATGTGTGGAACTCTATCGAAAGCCTTACTGAAGTCCATATACACAATATCATATTCATTACCATGATCTACCTCCTCAAATACCTTAGTGAAAAAGTTAGTAAATTCGTAAGACAGGAACGCCCCTTTGTAAAACCATGCTGAGATTCATTAATCAATCAGTACCTATCAAGATGGCTACGAATTGCTTCGGCAATTATTGATTCCATAAATTTTCCCACTATGGAGGTAAGGCTTATTGGTCTATAGTTCGAAGCCAAGGACCTGTCACCTGCCTTGTAAACTGGTATTACATTTACCATTTCCCACTTACCAGGCACTATGCCAGTTTGTAGTGATATGTTAAAAAGATTAGCCAAAGGTATGCTAAATTCCTCTTTACATTCCTTTAACACCCTTGCAAACAGTTCATCAGGGCCTGGGGATTTGTTAGGTTTTAGTTTCTCTATTTGTCTGAGGACCATGTCACTAGTTACTGCAATCGTGCATAGTTTATTATCATCCTGTTCTACATAATCTATTATTTCAGGAATATCGCTAGTATTTTCCTGGGTGAAAACTGAGAGGAAGTAGGTATTTAGAATTTTACACATATCCTTATCACTGTCAGTGATCTGACCAGAGTTACTCTTAAGTGGGCCAATCTTGTCCCTAATCTTACTTCTGTATACCTGAAAGAACCCTTTTGGGTTAGTCTTTGAATCCCTTGCGACCTTAGCCTCATAGTCCCTTTTTGCTTTTCTTTTTCCTTTCTTTATTTCTCTCCTTAATTGAATATACTGATTTCTTAACTGACCATCCCCTCTTTAAATACGCCTATATATGCCTCTCTTTTGACCAATGAGATGTTTTAATCTATTGTTCATCCATTTGGGATCATTTTTGTTAGATCTAATTTCCCTACTCGGAACAAAAGTTGTCTGGAAAGCTAGAACTATGCTCTGAAAAACGTTATATTGGCAACCAAGATCACCTACCTGACCCATAGTCAGGACATCCCAATTTAGCCCACCCAAGTAATTTTTCAGTCCCATGAAGTCGGCCAAGCGAAAATCTGGGACAGATTTGATTGCAGTTATCTGAGTAATTCCATGATATATTGAAACTAAGTGATTTGTGATCACTTTCCCCAAGCTCATCATTAACCTCAAGATTATTAATTAGTGAATCTTTGTTGGCAAGAACCAAGTCAAGCAGATTGTTTCCTCTAGTTGGTTCTGTCACAACCTGTTCTAAAAAGCAATCATGAACCGTATCAAGAAAGTCACTAGACTCAAGATTTCCTGTCATATTGTTCCAATCAATTTGTCTAAAGTTAAAATCTCCCATTATCACAACATTTTCATATCTAGGTGCCTTATATTGTATTTTGTTAATGAGTTAGAGGAAAACGCAGCTGGGAATCGTAGTGTAAATGTCCATGGGAGAATATGTTGTGCATTTATTACTTCTCAATTGTCTTTATTAAATTTTGTCAGTCTTTCAGATAAAAAAAAAACAGACATTATTTTGTTGGTAAATGGTTCAGAGAAGCGATAAGTTGATAAATTAGACACATGTGCAACACTTGGGTATCCACAATAAAGTGTTGCACATGTGTCATTATTTTCTAATGAGCACGAATGTTGTGTTTTGTGTTGAGTGTTAGGTTTTGTGTGTGTTCCATCCCCCCCCCGAGCTCTCTTAGCCTGACGCTACCACGTGAGTCATGTGTACAAACCTACTTCCATGACGTGACTGATGTGTAGGAGCCTATTTCCAAGATGTGACTGATGTGTAGGAACCTATTTCTATTTCAGTGCCAGATACTGGTTGGTTATAGGTATTAGTGGGGAGTGAATATGCAGAGCCAATTGCAGCTAATCCGGTATTGCGGTGGAGTGTGTTGCATACGTCTGGCTACCTAAGCCTTGTGTGGTGTACCTGAACACGGCTCCTGGGTACGTTATGGTACCTTGCTTATAAGTGATATATATACGATATGTTTTAAGCCATGACTATCTTAAACATAGCCAGAAATGAATTCTTGTATTATATTCAACCACTCATAGGTAACAATGTTATATTTACGTAGCCGTATCTATCTACATTCCCAAGGAGGCCTGGTACGGGACCGGGCCTCCTTGGGTCACCGGGCGGTGACCTAAGAAAGCAATTCCAGGTACCCTAGTTAGCATATAATTAAGATAATGTAACAACATACAATATATCGTCGCCCAACTCTTCATCCTGCCCCCTTCCCAGGAATAAATACCAGCCCGTCCTCTTGATCACAGAGAGCATTTGACTGTCGTAAGGGCAGTCAGATGGGACTGATGAAGCTGTCTTAGACAGTCGGATCTGACAAATTTATGTAGACCGCGCAATGGCCGTCCGGTTTCTTGTTCTTACAGCAGATTTTTTTTCGTCTTTTCTTATTTTATATATTTTTTGTTGCAGTAGATTTTAATTAGTTATTTTTATAGATAGAGGACGACCTAACCTAAAGTATCCTCACTAAGAAATTGCAACATTTATATATATATATATATATATATATATATATATATATATATATATATATATATATATATATATATATATATGAGATAGGTATCAGCCAAGGTAGATGCACATGTATAGTCCCACACCACCTGCTTCCCATCTGTCCAGGCTTGAAGGGTGATACCATCTGGACGCTTCTGGCTGCCATCAGATCTGCATAGTTGGGGTGGCTCCCTTACTGCTGGGCATCCAGCTGTTGTGAGGCTCCTCTTGATAATGTTATATATATATATATATATATATATATATATATATATATATATATATATATATATGTATGTATGTATATATATATATATATGCATCCAAAAGTCATAAAAATATATTATAAAATTAATTTAGGTAATGAGCTCGATACAGAATATATCATAAATATAGTGAGGTAAATGCCATAAATTTTATGGCATTAATTTGGTATTGTTTTATTCACACTGACTGATGGTGACACGTGATGTAGTCTTAATGACCATCACAGTAATCCATAGGCTTTAAACCCGATTAATAATTCTGCTCCTGTTCATGCTGCTGTTGCCGCCGCCACCGCTGCTGTTACTCTTACTGTTGCTGCTGCTGCTACTGCTGCTGTTACTGTTACTGTCGCAGGTCTACTCCAGAGTGAAGCAAAAAACTCTCGAGCAAACCATCACTATCACCACAACTACCACGACCCCTACCACCACTATCACTACAACCACTACCACCACTACGAGCATCATTATCAGCAATGCCACTACTAGCAGTAGCAGCAGTAGCAGCAGCAGTAGCGTCACTGCCAGAACTACCACCATTGGCAGTAGCATCAGTACCAACAATGCCACTATCACAACTAGCAGCTGCAGGACTGTGGAAGCAAGAGCAACAACAACAACAACAGCAGCTTCCCCACTAACAGCACCACCACCACCACCACGAACGCCACCATTTTTATGATTATAATAATAATAATAATAATAATAATAATAATAATAATATCTTATTTCTACAAATACATGTATAAGGTACACAGGTGTAGCTGACATCAGTGACATACTACTTACATACAAAGCCACTTGTTATTCAGAGCATTTCAGGCAAATTAGGTCAGTTTTGTCCCAGGATGCGGCCCACACCAGTCGACTAGCACCCAGGTACCCATTTTACTGATGGGGAACAGACAACTGGTGTAAGGAAAAACGGTCAATGTTTCTACCCTCGCCGGGAATCGAACCCGGATCCTCGCCGTGCGAAGCGAGATCTTTAGCCACCAGGCCACGGGGCACCAACAACAGCACTACTCTTCATTCCACTGGCCTTGTATATAACAATAGAGCCACCCACATCCCTCTGTTGTTGAAGGTTCTGCTGAAATGACAGATTTGTCCTGGCTGGGTCCAGGCGAGAGATGAGTCGTCTAGTTTTGTCATGAAGTCGTAGATGAGACAGGGAGGATGGGAGGCCTCCCAGGCAATCTAAGACAGCAGAACATACTCAAGGTGTAAGCGCACTTGTGCCTCGTACAGTCTCGCATCCCCTACCATCGAGCAAATGCGAGATACGTGTAAGCGCTGTAAGTGTCGTGGCCGCCTTGTTGGCAACATTTACTACGTGGATCTTCATAGTCTATTTGAAATGAAATTTCACCCCAAAGATATCCACCTTTTTTCTGGGTTCCAGCATTTTCCCATTCATTTTAATCACTGCCATTGTTTTCTCCAGGCTGATATAGCAGTAAGCTGGTGATTTATGTAAATGAAAGCAGCTGGCATTTCCTCTCTTGGATAAGATGATGTCAGAGTATATTAATTTCTCTCTCTCCTGGTATGCTAAGGGTACGTTACATTTATTCGACGTATGTCACATACCCACATAGGGTATGACAAGGAAGCCCATCTATTATTGTCATAAATGAGAGGGAATAAGTAAAAATTAAGGGAATGAAGAGAGTAAGAGGAGTGAAGGCAATGAAAGCAGCGGTGGGAATCACTGGTAATGGGAGGTCAGGTGGTGACACCACCACCTTCCACTAACATTACTCACTCTCACTCCACCTCATTAAAAATAATAAATAATACAATAAAATAAAGATAATAATGAAAGATAATAAAGATGAGGAGAGTGAATATATATTCCACTCAAATACAGTTTATATTTGTACAATAATTTATTTGGGAAAATGAGAAAGGGATTTGATATTAAGATAAATAGGGATGGTAGGCAAGTTATTGAGATAGTGGATACACAGTTATTGATGAATCAAATATACACTTACAATATAAGATTTGTTAGAGCAACTCACGCCTAGGAACTAACCAGCCTCTAGTAACACTGGCGACAGCTAAGGTTCTCCGATAGAGTTCCCCAGTTCAATCTCCCAGCAAGATCTCTCTCCAGAGTCTTCCGGCAGATTTCTCAGCTCCCAGCTTAAGAGCTGTTCCCCAGACCAAAGTTCTCCCAGAATTCTCCTCTTAGCTGTTTTCCCTGGGCTTATATGGTCCTCCAGACAACCCTCCTTAACTTCAAAGTTTCGGGGTTACCCTGGGGCACACCACATGGGCTTTACACAAAGGATAGGCTTCCACACCGGAGTCAGAATTCCTTAATTTTCTCTCTTGGGGATGCCACGCTTGTCACGTTCTCGTCTTGTGGCCAGATCCCAGATTAGCGGGACTCAGGGTGACCTAATATTTGTGAGAGAGTTCGTCCACTTAACATTATGCTAAAGAGCAATCAGCAGGAAGCCAAAATGATGTGTGGGCCACGTAAAACATCACTAGCAGACTTACCTCTTGCCTGTAAACTTGTCATGCTGTACATATTGTAAATACTGTACATATGTCAGGCTCATTTTATAAAGGAAAATAATACAAGTATTTACTTTCTGCTGTCTCATGCTCGGTCTTACAGAGCTGTTTGGTTATCGTACTAACACAGTTACAAGTGCGCAAGCTCTCTCTCTCTCTCTCTCTCTCTGACATTTATTATCGCTCTCATCTGCCCTTCTCTTCAAACGCCTTCTTGCAGTCCAAGAATATGTAATCCACCCACCCCTCTCTCTCTTGTCTTACTGCTGTCACTATGTCATAGAACTCAAGTAGGTTTGTGACACAGGATTTTCCGTCCCTGAAACCATGTTGGCTGCTCTTGATGAGATCATTCCTTTCTAGGTGTTCCACCACTCTTCTGATAATCTTATCAATGATTTTGCATACTATACATGTCAGTGACACTGGTCTGTAGTTTAGTGCTTCATGTCTGTCTCCTTTTTTTAAAGATTGGGACTACATTTGCTGTCTTCCATGCCTCAGTCAATCTCCCTGTTTCGATAGATGTATTGAATATTGTTAGAGGTACACATAGCGCCTCTGCCCCCTCTCTCAGGAACCATGGGGAGATGTTATCTGGCCCCCTTGCCTTTGAGGTATCTAGCTCACTCAGAAGCCTCTTCACTTCTTCCTCGGTTGTGTGCACTGTGTCCAGCACTTGGTGGTGTGCCCCACCTCTCCGTCTTTCTGGAGCCCCTTCTGTCTCCTCTGTGAACACTTCTTTGAATCTCTTGTTGAGTTCCTCACATACTTCATGGTCATTTCTTGTTGTCTCTCCTCCTTCCTTCCTTAGCCTGATTACCTGGTCCTTGACTGTTGTTTTCCTCCTTATGTGGCTGTATAACAGTTTCGGGTCAGATTTGGCTTTTGCTGCTATGTAGTTTTCATATTGTCTTTGGGCCTCCCTCCTTATCTGTGCATATTCGTTTCTGGCTCTACGACTGCTCTCCTTATTCTCCTGGGTCCTTTGCCTTCTATATTTCTTCCATTCCCTAGCACACTTGGTTTTTGCCTCCCTGCACCTTTGGGTGAACCATGGGCTCATCCTGGCTTTTTCATTATTCCTGTTACCCTTGGGTACAAACCTCTCCTCAGCCTCCTTGCATATTGTTGCTACATATTCCATCATCTGATTAACTGGCTTCCCTGCCAGTTCTCTGTCCCACTGAACCCCGTTCAGGAAGTTCCTCATTCCTGTGTAGTCCCCTTTCTTGTAGTTTGGCTTCATTTGTCCTGGCCTTCCTGCTTCTCCCTCCACTTGTAGCTCTACTGTGTATTCGAAGCTTAAAACCACATGATCGCTGGCCCCAAGGGGTCTTTCATATGTGATGTCCTCGATATCTGCACTACTCAAGGTGAATACTAAGTCCAGCCTTGCTGGTTCATCCTCTCCTCTCTCTCTTGTAGTGTCCCTTACATGTTGGTACATGAAGTTTTCCAGTACCACCTCCATCATCTTACCCCTCCATGTAGCTTGGCCCCCATGCTGCTCCAAGTTCTCCCAATCGATCTCCTTGTGGTTAAAGTCGCCCATGATCAGGAGCTTTGCCCTGCATGCATGAGCTCTTCTGGCCACTGCAGCCAGTGTGTCATCCATCACTCTATTGCTCTTGTCGTACTCTTGCCTTGGTCTCCTGCTGTTCTGTGGTGGGTTATACATCACTGCTATTACCACCTTGGGACCTCCAGCGTGAAGCGTTCCCGCTATGTAATCACTTTCTTCTCCGCTGTCTCCTCTCTCCAGCTCATCAAAATTCCATCGGTTTTTGATCAGCAATGCCACTCCTCCACCCCCCCCCCCTGTTCCTTCTGTCTTTCCTCAATATCTGGCATCCAGTTGGAAAGATGGCATCTGTTATCATACCTGTAAGCTTGGTTTCTGTGAGAGCTATGATGTCCGGTGATGTCCGGTGTGTGTGTGTGTGTGTGTGTGTGTGTGTACCCACCTAGTTGAGGTTACAGGGGTCGAGTCCAAGCTCCTGGCCCCGCCTCTTCACTGATCGCTACTAGGTCACTCTCCCTGAGCCGTGAGCTTTATCATACCTCTGCTTAAAGCTATGTATGGATCCTGCCTCCACTACATCGCTTCCCAAACTATTCCACTTACTGACTACTCTGTGGCTGAAGAAATACTTCCTAACATCCCTGTGATTCATCTGTGTCTTCAACTTCCAACTGTGTCCCCTTGTTACTGTGTCCAATCTCTGGAACATCCTGTCTTTGTCCACCTTGTCAATTCCTCTCAGTATTTTGTATGTCGTTATCATGTCCTCCAGTGTCGTCAGGTTGATTTCCCTTAAAGGATGGCTGAGAAAACAGACTGTCAGCTTATCTGAAAGCCACGACACACTCAACATAACATCATAACTTCATAACATAACGTCACTGATGTCAGCTAGGCCTGTATACCTTGTACAAGTACTTGTAGAAATAATAATAATAATAATTATTATTATTATTATTATTATTATTATTATTATTATTATTATTATTATTATTATTATTATTATTATTATTATTATTATTATTATTATCTCTACATCCCAAGACAACACTGATTCAAACCAAGGATCCTCCAGTTAGGAGAACGCTTGAATATAATCACTCTGCAACTGGAATAATAATAATAATAATAATAATAATAATAATAATAATAATAATAATAATAATAATAATAATAATAATAATAATAATAATAATAATAATAAACGTTATCAGTCTTTAGGATCGCGCAGGTTGTAATTGCCTGCACGCTGTGGGCAGCAACAGCGTGGACAAAACAGAATGGAAGCAGAACTCTGACAACCAGTCACAGGTACGTCTGGTCCTCCCCTCTCCCGTCCCTCACATACATCTCGCTAATTCAGTTTCACTGCATCCCCTTTTCTCATGCTAATCTTCCATTCATCTCCCTTTCCCTTCCATTTTTTTCATTTCCTTACGTTTATTGGCCTTCCCTACCCTCCACATTGTTTTCTCTTCTGGTTCCTTTTCCCGTCCGCTGTAGGTGAGAGAAGATAGAGACACTGATGGAGGGAGGAAGAGAGGAACTGAGAGAATAGGGAAGAAGGAAGGAAGTGGTAGGATAAAGGAGACATAGGGAGGGAGAGTAGAAGGAAGAGGAAGACGAGGAGGAGGAGGAGGAGGAGGAGGAGGAGGAGGAGGAGGAGGAGGAGGAGGGGAATACAGATAGGAGAAAGAGGAATAGGGGAATTGAGAGAACAGGAAAACGAGAATATAAACAGTAAAAGAATGAGAATGGAAAATGAGAATGATAAGAGAAGAATAAAGAGGGGAGAAAGACGAGAGGAAAGGGAAAGAGGAAAGAATGATAAAGAAAAGGAACAAAAGAGAATGAAGAGAGAATGAAGGGGAAAGAAGAGGACGGGAAGAAACGAAAGGAAGGACGAGAAGAAGGGGAATGAAGAGAAAATGAAGGGTAGGAAGGAGAGAAAGAGTGGAGGGGAAGCAAAGAGGAAGAGGTGGAAGAAAGGTAGACAGAAGGATAGAAGGAAGTGGAGAAGAATGGAGGGAGAAGAAAATTGAGAAAGAAAGGAAGAGAGGAAGAAAGGGAGAGAAATAGAGAAAGAGGACGAGGAGGAAGAAGAAGAGAAGAAGATATGGATTTATAAGAGCACCAGATTCTGTAGCACACACACATGGTGCTGACCAAAGTTACATTGTACTACTATACCTCTCAGTATCTAGTTTTTATGGTTACTTTCAACTCTACGATCAAATGCTTACTAAAAATGCTTAACCAATATTTCCAGAGGAAACATTTTATGGCTCTATATAAAATAATGATGATACAAAACACTTTTTTCATGACTTTTGCATTAAAGAGTTTGTGGTTATACATTAAATGCTTTAAATTTCAAGTCAATATGACGAGATACTCTCAAGTGTTTGTTTAAAATGAGAAATTATGCAAAAAACAAGATTACATAAAGACAGTCAATATACACGTTTTAGTTTAACACTTTGAAGTTGTTGTAAACTTAGCAATAATCAGTAAAACTTTATATTACTTGTACGAGATGAGCTGCATCATTATTGAGAGAGATTGTTGGAACGAAGACACATGCACAACCAAGACTTGCACAATCACAACATGTACAATCAAGTCATGCACAATCAGAACATGTACAATCAAGACTTGCACAATCAAGACATGCACAATCAAGACATGCACAATCAGGACATGTACAATCAAGACATGCACAATCAAGACATGCACAATCAAGACTTGCACAATCAAGACATGCACAATCAGGACATGCACAATCAAGACTGGCACAATCAGAACATGTACAGTCAACTCACGCACAATCAGGACATGCACAATCAAGACTTGCACAATCAGGACATGTACAATCAAGACTTGCACAATCAAGACTTGCACAATCAAGACTTGCACAATCAGGACATGCACAATCAGGACATGCACAATCAGGACATGCACAATCAGGACATGCACAATCAGGACATGCACAATCAGGACATGTACAATCAGGACATGCACAATCAGGACATGTACAATCAATAAATATGCAGATAAAAATGTCTTTAATAGCCATTGTTTCGGAGACACGGGTGAGCTGTCAGTTTTAAAGTCAGTTTATAAATCACTGTTGATGATGCAGAGTAAAAATAAATACTCATCAAAAAATGCATTATTATTATTATTTAAAATGTTATTACAGGATAACAAAACTAAAAAAAAATACAATTCATAATACTGAAATACTGTAGACGAAGGGAAATTTTGAAACCTCCATTTGCAGAAGTCCACCATGTTACCTCTCCTAGATAGCTCTAGGCTCTTCGTGTCGCAAGTCAACACAGCATTAGGAGCTTGCAGTGTTGCAGATAAAAGGAGGAATTCCAAGCAAATACGTTCAGAGGAAGAATGTTGCTC
The DNA here is from genome assembly GCF_038502225.1 of Cherax quadricarinatus. Classification (NCBI taxonomy): domain Eukaryota; kingdom Metazoa; phylum Arthropoda; class Malacostraca; order Decapoda; family Parastacidae; genus Cherax; species Cherax quadricarinatus. The sequence goes on from NC_091308.1 coordinate 5,176,886, forward strand.
CTGATGATGTGTTGATTACAACACAAAAGGCCTAGAACTATCATTCAAGTCCTCCCGTGTATTGCTTGCTCACTATTATTGCATAATATATATATATATATATATATATATATATATATATATATATATATATATATATATATATATATATATATATATATATATATATATATATATATATATACTCAAAGAAGGAAATTTATGAAAGTATAGTAGTACCAACACTCTTATATGGGTATGAAGCTTGGGTTGTAAATGCAGCAGCAAGGAGGCGGTTGGAGGCAGTGGAGATGCCCTGTCTAGGGCAATGTGTGGTGTAAATATTATGCAGAAGATTCGGAGTGTGGAAATTAGGAGGTGTGGAGATAATAAAAGTATTAGTCAGAGGGCAGAAGAGGGGCTGTTGAGGTGGTTTGGTCATTTAGAGAGAATGGATCAAAGTAGAATGACATGGAGAGCGTATAAATCTATAGGGGAAGGAAGGCGGGGTAGGGGTCGTCCTCGAAAAGGTTGAAAGGAAGGGGTAAGGGAGGTTTTGTGGGCGAGGGGCTTGGACTTCCAGCAGGCGTGCGTGAGCATGTTCGATAGGAGTGAATGGAGACGAATGGTACTTGGGACCTGACGATCTGTTGGAGTGTGAGCAGGGTAATATTTAGTGAAGGGATTGAGGGAAACCGGTTATTTTTATATAGCCGGACTTGAATCCTGGAAATGGGAAGTACAATGCCTGCACTCTAAAGGAGGGGTTCGGGATATTAGCAGTTTGGAGGGATATGTTGTGTATCTTTATATGTATATGCTTCTAAACTGTTGTGTTCTGAGCACCTCTGCAAAAACAGTGATTATGTGTGAGTGAGGTGAAAGTGTTGAATGATGATGAAAGTATTTTCTTTTGGGGGATTTTCTTTCTTTTTGGGTCACCCTGCCTCGGTGTGAGACGGCCGACTTGTCATATATATATATATATATATATATATATATATATATATATATATATATATATATATATATATATATATATATATATATATATATATATATATAATGAAAATTGGCAGCAATAACACTGACTGACTGACTGATTGGGTATATAGTAGTATAACGTGTTATCTGGTGTATAATAAGCACTGTTTCATATGTATGGAAAGCGGATAAAGTATTTTTGGGTTTATGGTGTATAGGGAGATTTTCACTCTAAAGGCAATCAGTCCCATGTATCACACGCACACACACACATATATATACATATATATATATATATATATATATATATATATATATATATATATATATATATATATATATATATATATATATATATACATTATCTTTCAGTCCAACTGCACACTCTAAATCAAAATACACAGTACTTTATCCACACTGCCAGATACCAGAAAAGTATGAGCACTTAGCGTCCTAGCCGTTAAGTCATTTTATCAAACCCTGCTACATGCAGTGAAATTCGAGAGAGATTTTGGAATACTTAAGAATTTGCACAGGGGCAAACTGATGTATACACTATGAAACACAAACAGGCAACCCAACAGCACTTAAATATGAAACCCAAAATCACGTAACTATCAACCCCAAGATCACATAAATATGAAACCCAAAATACATTTTACTAAAATTGTATACAATCATTACCCTTGAATAAATTCTCTGTTTTGTTGTGGTTTGAAGACACGACACAGAGCTGGTAACACCAAGCCCACACACTACCCCCAGCAAGCTCACACACTGCCCCCAGCTAGCTCACACACTGCCCCCAGCAAGCTCACACACTGCCCCCAGCAAGCTCACACACTGCCCCCAGCAAGCTCACACACTGCCCCCAGCAAGCTCACACACTGCCCCCAGCAAGCTCACACACTGCCCCCAGCAAGCCCACACACTGCCCCCAGCAAGCCCACACACTGCTCCCAGCAAGCTCACACACTGCCCCCAGCAAGCTCACACACTGCCCCCAGCAAGCTCACACACTGCCCCCAGCAAGCCCACACACTGCCCCCAGCAAGCTCACACACTGACTCCAGCAAGCCCACACACTGCCCCCAGCAAGCCCACACACTGCCCCCAGCAAGCTCACACACTGACTCCAGCAAGCCCACACACTGCCCCCAGCAAGCCCACACACTGCCCCCAGCAAGCTCACACACTGCCCCCAGCAAGCTCACACACTGCCCCCAGCAAGCTCACACACTGCCCCCAGCAAGCTCACACACTGCCCCCAGCAAGCCCACACACTGCCCCCAGCAAGCCCACACACTGCCCCCAGCAAGCCCACACACTGCCCCCAGCAAGCCCACACACACTGCCCCCAGCAAGCTCACACACTGCCCCCAGCAAGCCCACACACTGCCCCCAGCAAGCTCACACACTGCCCCCAGAAAGCTCACACACTGCCCCCAGCAAGCTCACACACTGCCCCCAGCAAGCCCACACACACTGCCCCCAGCAAGCTCACACACTGCCCCCAGCAAGCCCACACACTGCCCCCAGCAAGCTCACACACTGCCCCAGCAAGCTCACACACTGCCCCCAGCAAGCTCACACACTGCCCCCAGCAAGCCCACACACTGCCCCAGCAAGCTCACACACTGCCCCCAGCAAGCTCACACACTGCCCCCAGCAAGCCCACACACTGCCCCCAGCAAGCTCACACACTGCCCCCAGCAAGCCCACACACTGCCCCCAGCAAGCCCACACACTGCCCCCAGCAAGCTCACACACTGCCCCCAGCAAGCCCACACACTGCTCCCAGCAAGCTCACACACTGACTCCAGCAAGCCCACACACTGCCCCCTGCAAGCTCACACACTGCCCCCAGCAAGCCCACACACTGCCCCCAGCAAGCCCCCACACTGCCCCCAGCAAGCCCACGCACTCGCCCCAGCAAGCTCACACACTGCCCCCAGAAAGCTCACACACTGCCCCCAGCAAGCCCCCACACTGCCCCCAGCAAGCCCACACACTGCCCCCAGCAAGCACCCACACTGCCCCCAGCAAGCCCACACACTGCCCCCAGCAAGCCCACACACTGGCCCCAGCAAGCTCACACACTGCCCCCAGCAAGCCCACACACTGCCCCCAGCAAGCCCCCACACTGCCCCCAGCAAGCCCACGCACTCGCCCCAGCAAGCTCACACACTGCCCCCAGAAAGCTCACACACTGCCCCCAGCAAGCCCCCACACTGCCCCCAGCAAGCCCACACACTGCCCCCAGCAAGCCCCCACACTGCCCCCAGCAAGCCCACACACTGTCCCCAGCAAGACCATACACTGCCCATACTGGCCTCTAGCTTCTGGTGTTGTCACCTGGAGTGAGTAGGGTGAAACCTGGGGTGATTGACAAGACCTGGTGGTGAGTGGGGTGTAACCTGAGGTGAGTGTGACGGGACTTGGGGTGAGTGGGGCGTAACTTGGGGCGAGTGTGACGGGAACTGGTGGTGAGTGGAGTGTTATCTGGGGTGAGTGTGACGGGACCTAGTGGTGAGTGGGGTATTACCTGGGATGAATGTGACGGGAACTGAGGGTGAGGGGTGAATTACTCGGGGGGGATGAGTGGGGTGTTTACCCGGAGGGGTGAGTGGGGTGTTATCCGGGGAGGGTTAGTGGGGTGTTACCATGGGTGGGTCAAACAAGGTGTTACCCGAGGTAGTGAGTGGGGTGATAACCGTGGGGCGATACCCGTGGGGTACTATCCAGGGGGAGATGAATGGGGTTAAGTGGTACTTGTCCCACTCAGCGAACTTTACAAACACTGCAACACTCTGAGGATTATCAAATATAATTCCCTTCTTGATTAAAATGCAAATTTTTAAAACTTATATATTAATGAAGTCGGCATTTTACCCCCCTCCCCCCCCAGGCCCACCATTCAAAAAACCTCCGGAATATTTTTATATATTTTTATCACAAATTATTATATTTTAAATATTTTTTTCCATTCCTTCATTAAGCTCAGAATTATATTTATTTGTTTTATAAAAATAACATTTATATTAAAAATATTTATATTTAATTTCAGTATTTTAGTTGGTTTGCCAAGTTTATTGGGTTTGAAGCCTATCGTCTACACGAGAGTCATTTATGTCATCTGTTCACTACCTGTCAAGAATATTTAACTCGCTAAAATAGTGATTAAAGTCAGCTCTGTGTGTATATATATATATATATATATATATATATGTGTGTGTGTATGTGTGTATGTGTGTGTGTGTGTGTGTGTGTGTATGTGTGTGTGTATGTGTGTGTGTGTGTGTGTGTGTGTGTGTGTGTGTGTGTGTGTGTGTGTGTGTGTGTGTGTGTGTGTGTGTGTGTGTGTGTGTGTGTGTGTGTGCGCGCGCGCGCGCGCGCAATAGGTTGTAACCATGTCTGAGGGTCACTGATATAGCCGGGGCCTAGGTTGCCGACCCACAACAGTCGGCTAACACCGACGTACCTACTTGCTACTACGTGAACAGGGGCAGCAGGTGTAAAATAATACTATATTATTTCGAGGTTAAAAGTTACAACATGACCTATCAGAGGAATCTTTCTCCAGTGATCACACGCAAATATATAAAAAAAAAGAGAGAAACCAGTCATAATCTATGTAACAGTGGCCACAGAGCATCCACGGCTGTAAACATTCCCATGAATACTGTTCAACGTATATTACAGGAGTGTTGGAATCTTGAAGTCCATTTAACAGGTGATCTCGAATAACAGGGGAGAATTCGGGATAAAGCGAACGAAAATATTCCTATAAATGTTCTGAAAAAATTGAAGTTTCTCCTCATGAAACTTAAAAAAAACACCATAAAACCGAGATTTTTTTCGGTTTTCTTTCATATTTATATTTGATTTAAAATTCTTCACAATCCTGTCATAAAAAAAAATTAAATTTATTTAAAAAACTAATTTTATGCATCTGGCAAAAAATGGCAAATTGGCATCCACTCGGTCCAAAATTAATACGAAAATATTTCTTATAAACAGCACCACCATTTACGGTTTGAAAGTGATCGGAAGAGGCATTCACTAGCTGTTACTTGAGAAACAATTTGCTTAATAAAATTGGCAAATTAAAATTTACAAAGCTCAAAGTGAGTGACAAGCCGTGTTTTAATATAGTCCATCTGTGGTGAAAGTTTGAAGCCGATCAGAGAAAGCATTCTCGACTAATTGATTTGACTTCATCGATTTCAAGTTTCTTAATATTTCACTAAAATTTCAAATTTACACCCATTGGACTAAACTTTCTCCTTATCTTTCTCATTTTAGAATTCACCATCAATAATATTTTGAAAACAATCTGAAGAAAAAATTCGTTAGTTATTGAATAAAAAAATGAATATCACTATTTTCTCGAAAAAATTAGCAAACAGGAAGATAAACACGTAAATCGTCACATCTACAAGTACACATTTTCTTCTTCACTCTCTGTTACAGCGATATTTTCTTAAACTTTTAGTAAACTGAAGATTTTGGAAGTTATTTAAACCATTCCAAGATGTTGAGAATTGATTCAGTGACTCTGGTCAGGGCGGGTGAAAATGATAATTATTCCTACGTAGTGAATCAAGCAGCAGCCATGGTGAATCAAGCAGCAGCCATGGTGAATCAAACAGCAGCCATGGTGAATCAAGGAGCAGCCATGGTGAATCAAGGAGCAGCCATGGTGAATCAAGGAGCAGCCATGGTGAATCAAGCAGCAGCCATGGTGAATCAAGCAGTAGCCATGGTGAATCAAACAGCAGCCATGGTGAATCAAGCAGTAGCCATGGTGAATCAAGCAGCAGCCATGGTGAATCAAGCAGCAGCCATGGTGAATCAAGCAGTAGCCATGGTGAATCAAGCAGCAGCCATGGTGAATCAAGCAGCAGCCATGGTGAATCAAACAGCAGCCATGGTGAATCAAACTGCAGCCATGGTGAATCAAGTAGCAGCCATGGTGAATCAAGTAGCAGCCATGGTGTGGTGAATCAAGTAGCAGCCATGGTGTGGTGAATCAAACAGCAGGCATGGTGAATCAAGCAGCAGCCATGGTGTGGTGAATCAAGCAGCAGCCATGGTGAATCAAGCAGCAGCCATGGTGTGGTGAATCAAGCAGCAGCCATGGTGTGGTGAATCAAGTAGCAGCCATGGTGTGGTGAATCAAGTAGCAGCCATGGTGTGGTGAATCAAACAGCAGGCATGGTGAATCAAGCAGCAGCCATGGTGTGGTGAATCAAGCAGCAGCCAAGGTGTGGTGAATCAAGCAGCAGCCATGGTAAATCAAGCAGCAGCCATGGTGTGGTGAATCAAACAGCAGCCATGGTCAATCAAGTAGCAGCCATGGTGAATCAAGTAGCAGCCATGGTGTGGTGAATCAAGTAGCAGCCATGATGTGGTGAATCAAGTAGCAGCCATGGTGTGGTGAATCAAGTAGCAGCCATGGTGTGGTGAATCAAGCAGCAGCCATGGTGAATCAAACAGCAGGCATGGTGAATCAAGCAGCAGCCATGGTGTGGTGAATCAAGCAGCAGCCATGGTGTGGTGAATCAAGCAGCAGCCATGGTGAATCAAGCAGCAGCCATGGTGAATCAAGCAGCAGCCATGGTGTGGTGAATCAAGCAGCAGCCATGGTGTGGTGAATCAAGCAGCAGCCATGGTGTGGTGAATCAAGCAGCAGCCATGGTGTGGTGAATCAAGCAGCAGCCATGGTGAATCAAACAGCAGCCATGGTGAATCAAGCAGCAGCCATGGTGTGGTGAATCAAGCAGCAGCCATGGTGTGGTGAATCAAGCAGCAGCCATGGTGTGGTGAATCAAGCAGCAGCCATGGTGTGGTGAATCAAGCAGCAGCCATGGTGTGGTGAATCAAGCAGCAGCCATGGTGTGGTGAATCAAGCAGCAGCCATGGTGTGGTGAATCAAGCAGCAGCCATGGTGTGGTGAATCAAGCAGCAGCCATGGTGAATCAAACAGCAGCCATGGTGAATCAAGCAGCAGCCATGGTGAATCAAGCAGCAGCCATGGTGTGGTGAATCAAGCAGCAGCCATGGTGTGGTGAATCAAGCAGCAGCCATGGTGTGGTGAATCAAGCAGCAGCCATGGTGTGGTGAATCAAGCAGCAGCCATGGTGTGGTGAATCAAGCAGCAGCCATGGTGTGGTGAATCAAGCAGCAGCCATGGTGTGGTGAATCAAGCAGCAGCCATGGTGTGGTGAATCAAGCAGCAGCCATGGTGAATCAAACAGCAGCCATGGTGAATCAAGCAGCAGCCATGGTGTGGTGAATCAAGCAGCAGCCATGGTGTGGTGAATCAAGCAGCAGCCATGGTGTGGTGAATCAAGCAGCAGCCATGGTGTGGTGAATCAAGCAGCAGCCATGGTGTGGTGAATCAAGCAGCAGCCATGGTGTGGTGAATCAAGCAGCAGCCATGGTGAATCAAACAGCAGCCATGGTGAATCAAGCAGCAGCCATGGTGTGGTGAATCAAGCAGCAGCCATGGTGTGGTGAATCAAGCAGCAGCCATGGTGTGGTGAATCAAGCAGCAGCCATGGTGTGGTGAATCAAGCAGCAGCCATGGTGTGGTGAATCAAGCAGCAGCCATGGTGTGGTGAATCAAGCAGCAGCCATGGTGAATCAAACAGCAGCCATGGTGAATCAAGCAGCAGCCATGGTGTGGTGAATCAAGCAGCAGCCATGGTGTGGTGAATCAAGCAGCAGCCATGGTGTGGTGAATCAAGCAGCAGCCATGGTGTGGTGAATCAAGCAGCAGCCATGGTGTGGTGAATCAAGCAGCAGCCATGGTGTGGTGAATCAAGCAGCAGCCATTGTGTGGTGAATCAAGCAGCAGCCATGGTGTGGTGAATCAAGCAGCAGCCATGGTGTGGTGAATCAAGCAGCAGCCATGGTGTGGTGAATCAAGCAGCAGCCATGGTGTGGTGAATCAAGCAGCAGCCATGGTGTGGTGAATCAAGCAGCAGCCATGGTGTGGTGAATCAAGCAGCAGCCATGGTGTGGTGAATCAAGTGCAGCCATTATAAACCAAGATGAAGTATTTTTTTTTTTACTCAGTGTTTTAGTACGGACTAAAAGCCATCATTACAGACAAAGAAAGGATGGATGCTAGAGTCGAACTCGGGTGATAGAAGAGAAACAAATGCTTCGAAGGTGTGTTGGCACACACGAGGGCCACAGATACTGTATACTACCCTGAGGGTGAAGGAAGAGAGGTGTGCCTCTTGAAGCCGCACTCGCCCAGCTGTGTTTCTCTGCTCCATTTTTTTTTTTAACTACGGTTCACGTTATTTTTTGTTCCTGGTGTCTCAGGACCTCTCGTATCTACTCTTTAAACTGTCGTATCTACTGCTGAAGGCGTCGTATCAGCTGTTTAAACTATCGTATCTACTGTTTAAACTGTCGTGTCTATTCTTTAAACTGTCGTCAGTACTCTTTAAACTTCAGTCTCGCCCCGTTCATTCCACATATTTACCACCCTGATACCGAATAAATATTTTCTAAGTTCTTTAAAACATCAGTGTTTTCAGCTCTCTCCTCCCACACCTCTACCTCGCACTCTCCCTCCCACACCTCTACCTCGCACTCTCCCTCCCACACCTCTACCTCGCACCCTCCCTCCCACACCTCTACCTCGCACTCTCCCTCCCACACCTCTACCTCGCACCCTCCCTCCCACACCTCTACCTCGCACTCTCCCTCCCACACCTCTACCTCGCACCCTCCCTCCCGCACCTCTACCTCGCACCCTCCCTCCCACAATTCTACTTCGCACCCTCCCTCCCACACCTCTCCCTCGCACCCTCCCTCCCACACCTCTACCTCGCACCCTCCCTCCCACACCTCTACCTCGCACCCTCCCTCCCACACCTCTACCTCGCACCCTCCCTCCCGCACCTCTACCTCGCACCCTCCCTCCCGCACCTCTACCTCGCACCCTCCCTCCCACAATTCTACTTCGCACCCTCCCTCCCACAATTCTACTTCGCACCCTCCCTCCCACACCTCTACCTCGCACCCTCCCTCCCACACCTCTACCTCGCACCCTCCCTCCCACACCTCTACCTCGCACCCTCCCTCCCACACCTCTATCTCGCACCCTCCCTCCCACACCTCTACCTCGCACCCTCCCTCCCACACCTCTACCTCGCACCCTCTCTCCCACACCTCTACCTCGCACCCTCCCTCCCACACCTCTACCTCGCACCCTCCCTCCCACACCTCTACCTCGCACCCTCCCTCCCACACCTCTACCTCGCACCCACCCTCCCACACCTCTACCTCGCACCCTCCCTCCCACACCTCTACCTCGCACCCTCCCTCCCACACCTCTACCTCGCACTCTCCCTCCCACACCTCTACCTCGCACTCTCCCTCCCACACCTCTACCTCGCACTCTCCCTCCCACACCTCTACCTCGCACTCTCCCTCCCACACCTCTACCTCGCACTCTCCCTCCTACAGTTCTACCTAGAATTTCGGTCTGTCCTAATCTTCTTTCTCAAATTTTGTGCATTTATATTCTTGTCTCTTTCCTAAGCTATCTTTAAACTGTTGCATTCTCATAACAGCCCCATAACATCTGGCATCAGTCTTGTTACAAATAGATGACTATAAAACAAACATTTCACTCTTGTAGGTGCTCACTCAATGCAAAAAAAAAAAAAATCAGCCGTGTGTATCCTCATCCAGTGCTTAAAATTTGCAATCTTCTGAACTTTCCCAAGTTTTCGAACCTGCTGTGCCAGGTGTTGGTTCAATGTTGATATTGTGTACTAGGTGATAAGTGTGATATACGTCGTGTATTGTGTCCTAAACTATTCTTTGTTAACGTTTCTGAAGGTAATTCTGAGATAAGTTTGTTTATTTAATCGGAGGGAAGAAGTAAACCCGTAAGAGTCACATAGCGCCTGGGAAATGGGAGTCATTGAAGCCTTATTCATGGGAGGGGCAAATCCAGTTCCTTGGATCAAGAGTCTCTTACCAATATGAAAGCACCTCCACTGAGAGGCTGAAAGAAGATAACCTGCTGTAGATATAATACGGTTTATGTGCATCTCTCTGATCTCAACTCTGTCTCCCCTAATATCTGTAGTTTCTCATCTCTCGGACTCTACTGTCCTTCGCCTCTGGTATCCTCTCTTCCACCTTATTCTTCAAGGTCTCCCACTAGTTTGGGTTGAACTCCAGAAGCCACTTTTTTCTACCCTTTACATTATTTATAGATAACGATATTTAAATCCAGATCCCTACAGCAAGTCACTTATATATATTAAGAACAGAAAATATCCTCATGCCTGTTCTTGGCGAATCATAGAGTTAACTTTTCCCATCCTGACTTTTCCATCCTGTCTTTCCCATCATGTTTTCTGTTCGTTCAGTATCCTTGATTCTCTGTTCCACTTTGTGCCCTTTGTTTATTCAATAATTTGTGAGTCAGTCTCTGGTGGGCTACAGTATCAAATTGTTCACGAATTTTCTGCCACGAATTTTCGTACTTGATCTCCGTTACTTTTATCATAAAACTTTGGTAAATTCGTGAGGCAAAACTTACCGTCCCTAAAGTCATTCTGGTTTTCTGAATGGAGTCTTTTCTCGGTGCTCAACCGATCTTTTAGAGTTAATCTTTCCCAAAGTTTTGGAGAGCATTCATGTCAGTGATACTGGCCATTACAATAGTGCCTGTGACCCTGATCGTCACAGTTCTCTTTCCATCAGTTTATCATTGAAGCTTTATGTTACAGTAGCTGTTTCATCGTTTTTTTAATCTCCCTTTATTTATCTTTCTTCCTTCGCTTCCTCTTTTCCATTGCTGCTGTGGCTCTCTCAAAAACCATTACATATCTTTCTCTTCTGTATACTACATCATCCTTAGTCTGCTTATAACACTCTTTCTCACTGTCTTCTGAATTATTTCTGCCAATTTCTCATGCATATGTAAGTGTGTGTGTATATATATATATATATATATATATATATATATATATATATATATATATATATATATATACTTAGCGGGGGAGCTGGGGACTCAGCAGGAGGGTAGTCAGCAGGGTAGGATTGTACTAGGAGGGTATTAGGGCACTAACTCATCAGGGTAGCATAAGGAGAGGGAGGGAGGAAGGGGACACTGAAGGAAGCTGTGGTTAGCCAGACTGATTACTTGGCCAACCAGCAACAACATCGTCCCTAATTAAATTCTTGACATGAAATATCGTTTCACTTCCCTGAGAGAAAAATCTGAAGAGAAACTAACAGGTGCTCTTAGGATTTTCGTCTTCCCAAACCCTTCCCGTCCCTCATACCTCATCCCCCACCCAGTACAATGTTACCCATCTCCTCCACACCCTGACTCTACCACCCACTACAACGTTAGTGTCGAGTGAACAAAAGTCGCAATACCGTGTCTTTAACAACACACAAATAGCCCTCACGACGTTTCGCTCCGACTTGGAGCGAAACTTAGACATAACTTTCTTTCTCCTATGTGCGGGTTATTTGTGTATTACCAAGTGTTGCTGGGCAACAGTAAGTGATGACAGTGTTATTAATGTTTAAGTGTTATTTATGTTATTAACGTTAAAATATTAATAATGTTGGAGTGTTATTAATGTTGGAGTGTTATTGTTGGGAGGGTCCCGTAGAGACTTGATGGTTGGAGATAAACACACGTGTTGGGTTGTATACACTTATATTAGCAGAGTTGTGAGGGGGAGTGGCCCAGCCGGCCTATACCCACCTGTAGGTCTATCCGGGAACTGAGAGAGAGCAGAACTACTGACGCTCACATGTCGCATCACATGACGTCACATGTTAGCCGATAAGTCTAGCAAGGATCGTCTATATAATACATATGGATGGTATTAACTCAGCTATGCTACACAACATATGCGGGGGATCAGCAACAATACTGACATTATTATTAATGTTGAAGGTTATTATTAATGTTAAAGTGTTATTAATGAAATGTTATTAATGCTGACATGTTATTATGTTATAGTGTTATTAAGGCGGCGTGGTTAACGAGACCTTGGACTAGTCGTGTGACCGTAGTGAAGACAGTAGAATTATTATAACCAAGGGGGAAGCGCTAAACCCGGAGGATTATACAGCGCCTGGGGGGGGGATGTGGAAGGCATTCAGGCTTAATTCGGGGAGAAGACAGTAGAAGAGATCACCGTTGGGATAAACACACTGTACAGCAGGTCCTCGAATAACGTCGTTTCGTTATAATGGAATGAATACAATGAATACAAATTATTGTAAAATAAAAACTCGTAAGGTACACGATAATCACAAACTGCACGACAAAACGATGCGGTACGAAAGCGATCAGCGAGGTCCGCCATATTTGTTATTGTTGAACAGCCTGGTGGTAGGTGGCGTTAATTACAATTTTTTAGGTTTGCATCCACAGGTTAGACAGCAGCTCCAGTTAGGAACACCAGTTGGGTAGGATCAGGAGCCCCAGTTACTAGACAGGAGCACCAGTTACTAGAGGGGAGAACCAGTTACTAGACAGGAACCCCAGTTACTAGACAGGAGCACCAGTTACTAGACAGAAGCACTAGTAACTAGACAGAAGCACTAGACAGGAGCGCCAGTTACTAGACAGGAGCATAAGTTACTAGACAAAAAACCCAGTTACTAGACAGAAGCATCAGTTACTAGAGAGGAACACCACTTACTAGACAGGAGCATCAGTTACTAGACAGGAGCGCACCCTTTACTAGACAGGAGCACAGTAACTAGACAGGAGCCCCAGATACTAGACAAGAGCCCCAGTTACTAGACAGGAACCCCAGTTCCTAGACAAGAGCCCCAGTTATTAGACAGGAGCTCCAGTTACTAGACAGGAGCTCCAGTTACCAGACAGGAGCCTCAATTACTAGACAGGAGCCCCAGTTACTAGACAGAAGCACCAGTTACTAGACAGGAGCACAGTTACTAGACAGAAGGACCAGTTACTAGACAGAAGCATCAGTTACTAGACAGGAGCACCCGTTACTAGACAGGAGCACAGTAACTAGACAGGAGCCCCAGTTCCTAGACAAGAGCCCCAGTTACTAGACAGGAACCTCAGTTCCTAGACAAGAGCCCCAGTTACTAGACAGGAGCTCCAGTTACCAGACAGGAGCACCAGTTACTAGACAGGAGCACAGTAACTAGACAGGAGCACAGTTACTAGACAGAAGGACCAGTTACTAGACAGAAGGACCAGTTACTAGACAGAAGCACCAGTTACTAGACAAGAGCACAAGTTACTAGACAAGAGCACAAGTTACTAGACAGGAGCACCAGTTACTAGACAGGAGCAGTTACTAGACAGAAGCACTAGTTACTAGACAAAAGCATCAGTTACTAGAAGCACCAGTTACTAGACAGAAGCACCAGTTACTAGACAGAAGCATAAGTTACTAGACAGAGGCACCAGTTACTAGAAAGGAGCACCAGTTACTAGACAGAATCACCAGTTACTAGAAAGGAGCACCAGTTACTAGACAGAAGCATCAGTTACTAGACAGAAGCATCAGTTACTAGACAGAAGCATCAGTTACTAGACAGAAGCACCAGTTACTAGACAGAAGCATCAGTTACTAGACAGAAGCATCAGTTACTAGGCAGAAGCACCAGTTACTAGACAGAAGCACCAGTTACTAGAAAGGAGCACCAGTTACTAGAAAGGAGCACCAGTTACTAGACAGAAGTGTCAGTGGAACGCCTTCCAACTGAACAAAAGAAATTAATGGAAAAATAAATAAATAAAGAAATGATTTAGGAAAAACAAGAAAAATGATTTTTGAGAATTTTACTTAAAATTTAAATATAATAAAAAAAATTGGCCTTCAGTTCTTGTAGTTGGGTAGGAGTAGGTATGGCCCTGGATAGTTCCTCCGATGTTATTTATGTAGGTTATCCTGGGCAGATGGTAATCCGATGTGCTGGAATCTCCTACCACTTGGATGGAGCACAAGTAGAATAGGTAAGGGCCGGTAGTAGTAGAATAATGTTAATAAGTATTATTAACATGTCTTGCTCCTTTATCTGGCGTCTATCCTGGAAGACCACGCCAGGAACAGAGCTGGTAAATAAGAGAAAATAAACTGGTTACCCATAGTTATGATAATATAACATTTAAGAATTGAAAAGAATGATAAATGCCAAAATCATTACTGGTAACCAGCAAACAAAATAAAGAAACAAACAGTAATACTCCTGGTAGATCACCCTACCTGATTAGGAGAAGAGTGGAGGTGAAGTGACTCTCCAAACTTCAACCCACACCAGGTAAGGTCAATATTACCAGGAGTAGAAACTAACAAATCGGACACCAGGAACTAGTTTCGCCCCAGCCCGCCAGAGAGGGGGGGGGGGTGCACGCGACGTAACTAATGGTTCCTGGTTGCCCGAACAACCTTAACCCCACTTATACCTACTTTTCCCTCACAATACCCCCTTCCAAAACTTATGGACGGAGTCAATAAGTCAACGAACAGAGGGAAAAGAACTATGTACAACCTCGGCTCAGCCAATCTGAGAAGTGGTTTTCCGAGCCAGAAATATAAACGACTTTAAACTTATAGGGCTGAATAGCCAGAGCCCATCTCAAGAGTCTGCTATTTGACCCTTTAAAGTTTTCCAAGTACATCAGTGGCTTGTGATCTGTTTCAAGCACAAAGGGTTTACCGTATAGGTAGTATTTAAATCTACTTATACCCCATACTAAAGCATAACATTCTTTCTCCACAGTGGAATATCTTTCTTCTCTGGGCAGAAGCTTCTTACTGGCGAAAGATACTGGGAAAGGAGTCTCCTCATAATATTGAAGTAGTACAGCCCCGAGTCCAGAATGGGAGGCATCTGTTCGGAGACAAAATATTTTATTAATATCTGGTAATTTTAGGACAGGGGGGTTTGAAAATATCCTCTTAATTTCTTCGAAGCTTTGCATGGCTTCCTCAGAACAACTAAGAGGTTCCTTGACACCCTTTTTCAAATAGTCTGTAAGAACTGAAGTTAAGCTACTTAGATTTGGTACGAAATTTCTATAGAAGTTTACAGATCCAAGGAAACTTCTTAATAACTTTTTGGTAGCAGGGAACGTACTTTCTAAAACAGCTTTGGTCTTATTAGGAAGTGGTGAGAAGTTGTTATCAGAGATTATGAACCCAAGGTATTGTACCTTATGATAGCCAAGAAAGCACTTTTGTGGTTTAACTGTAAGGCCATGAGTTCTTAGTCTTTTCAAAACAAGCAATAGTGTATTTAGATGGTCTTCCCAGACACTTGTCATTATATAAATATTATCAAAATACACTGAAACATTCTTTAGATCAGAGAGAACTATTCTCATAAGCCTAATGTATGTGGCACACGCGGTAACCAAGCCGAAAGGCATTGTGCGGTATTGCATTAGACCTCTATGAGTAGGGAAAGCAGTGTATGGTTTAGAGTCTGGGTGTAATGGCACTTGATGGTATGCTTGTGAGATGTCTAATTCTGAGAAGAATTTGCAGTCATGGAATTTATACAAGTCATGATCAATTACTGGCATGGGTTCTGCATCCCATTTAGTTATAGTATTCAAATAACGAAAATCTTGTGCCAGTCGGTAAGAATTATCGGGTTTCTTAACCATGACAACTGGTGAACAGAAAGCTGATTTCGAAGGTTCTATGATGTTTAAGTTAAATAGTTTGTCAACCTCATTATCAAAAGTTTTCCGTAAGTGAACGGGAACAGGGTAGATTTTCCGCCTTACTGGTTCATGGTCCGACAATTCAATCTTGTGTACAATAGTGGTGGTAAGTCCTGGTACCTCTGAGAATACGTCAGAAAATGAATTTACTAAGGCACTTACTTGAGACTTTTGTTTATTTGACAAGTCGTTGTTAATGTTGACATTTGACTTCTTTGGTGAGGGATCATGCGTTAAGATGTCCAGTAGTTCCTTCGATTCTGTAAAAGACTCTTCTATAATACAAACTCTACATTCGTACGAATTACCACTTGTATCCAAGCCGAAAGAAGAAGTATCTTCGTCAAAGGAATTTACGCAAAGATTAACTTCTCTTCGATGGTACCGTTTCAAAATATTGACGTGATACATTCTCTCTCTACCCTTGACATCCAAGATATAATCTACCTTATTGCAGACCTTCACTACTTTATACGGTCCGCGCCAGGTAATTAGCAATTTGTTGGATTTGTCAGGTAGGAGAACTAAAACTTCATCACCAACGTTAAACGTACGCTTGGAGCTTTTATGGTCAAAATAGGTCTTGTACGTTTCCATAGACATCTCTAGGTTTTTACTGACCAAATCGGCGGTTTCTTCCAACCTTTCCCTTAGATCTAAAAGAAACTGATAGCTGTTTTGAACCTCAGGTTTGATATCTTTAGACCAAAGTTCATTCAAAATAGATAGTGGTCCACGAGCTTGTCTCCCATAAAGCAATTCAAAAGGGGAATAACCAAGGGAATCACTTGGAATCTCTCGCATTGCGAAAAGAGCACATGGTAAAAATCTATGCCAGTCCGTTGGTTTAAGAATACATAGTTTTTTTAGTATCGACTTTAGGATGGCATGTTGTCGCTCCACTCTTCCGTTACACATCGGATGGTAAGGTGTAGTGAAAAGAGGTTTAACACCCACAAGTTGATAAACGTGTTCCATTAATTCTGAAGTGAATTGTGCCCCTTTATCCGACAGAATTTCACGAGGTATACCTACACGTGAAAAAATAGCAAATAAGGCTTCTGCGACTTCTATGGACGTAATGGATTTTAAGGGTACCGCCTCTGGGAAGCTGGATGCGTAGTCAATCATAGTTAAAATATATTTATGACCTCCTGATGAGCGAGGTGTGATAGGACCAACTATATCTACTGCAACCCTTGCAAAAGGGATTGAGAAAATTGGCATCTTTACCATAGGAACTCTCCTAGTTCTACCCTTCTGCGTGGAAAGTTGACATACGTGACATGATCTGCAGTACTTATAGATGTCAGAGGACATGCTAGGCCAAAAATATAGGTCCTTGATTTTATTATAGGTCTTCCTATGTGAAAAATGGCCAGAGACTGGCAAGTCATGAGAAATCTTTAAAATGGTTTCACGGCAATCCTGCGGAATGACTAACAGGCTTCGACCAACGTCATTGGGTTTGTCCGCAGACACTATAGTCTTGTACAAAAGATCGTGTTTGAACTCAAACTTGTAAGAAAATTTCTTTCTCTGGGTCACCTTGCCATTTAAAGCTAACTTCCGAGATTCCTCTAAGGAAGGACAAGTCTTTTGAAGACCCTCTAAATCTATATGAGACAGCTCGATTGGCTTTCCTTTGGAAAGAACTAATGGGTGGATAGGTTTTACCTTAGACTGAGCTCTGGTAACGACGTTAATCGAGTCTAGTTGTTGTATAGATTGTGCCACACGTAGTTTTCCACTGGCGTCTGCGTTGTCCAGTTCAAGTGACTGACTTACTAAAGGTGTTACCGGAGTTTTGTAACCATCAGCTCTCTGATTTAGGTTATCCAACTGAATCTCATCTGGAACTATCTGTGAAGAAACAGAGATATTAGGTTCCAACCCTTCCTTGGAAACTCCAAATTCCAAACAGTCCTTCTCAGATGGGAAAGCAGCCCCTTGTATGTTCCCAACCAAAACAGAACACGAGGTTATCGGGGCAACTACGGCATCTACCCATCCTGAGAACCATTTGCACCTAACAAAACATCTGACTGTTGGAAAAGAATCGCTTCTTCCTAAATAGTCAGTTAACTTAGTGGACTTATAACGTGAAGAATCTAGGTTAGGGAAAAGCTTACTTGAGATAACAATATAGGAACATCCAGTGTCTCTAAGAATGGTTGACACATTCATACCATTGACTGTACCTTCACTAAAAGGTGCGTTCATGTTTGATTCAGTGAAACATTTACCGACATTTTCACCTTTTTTTCTAGGACAGTCGGGCCGTCTATGACCCCACTCATTACAGTTGAAACATTTTACTGTGAAGGCCGTGGAATTCTTAGGTACGGAGGGTTTGGATCCCTCAGATTGCTTAGGCACAACAGGCTTATATCTGCTACGCTCTTTAGGGTAGTTATTATGAGCGCACGCATATATATCAGCAGCTTGTGCCATTTCCGCAGCCGTATGAACGTTTCGTTCTTTAATGAATATTCGTAAGTCAGAGTTTACAGAAGAAAGGAATTGATCTCTTACCATCAGGTCTCTTAAAGATTCGAAATCGTGGTCAACCTCAGCACTTTCAATCCACGAATCAAATAATCTGAAAAGTGTTGTTAAGAATTGCATGTAATTTTGATTAGGAGTTATTTTAATGTGTCTAAACTCAGACCTGTAATGATGAGTAGTTTTTTTGAAAGCCTGAAGTATAGCTTTCTTCAGCAGGCTATAACTAGAAATAACATCAGAGGGTAGAGTGGAATAGACGTTTAATGCTGAACCTGACAGTAGTAAGCCAAGCCTAGTAGCCCAAGAATCTGATGGCCAGTCACAGAGAGTAGCAGTACTCTCGAATCGAGTAATATATGCCGCTATGTCATCTTGTTCTGAGAAAGGTGGTATTTGTGGCATCCTAATATTAGGTTCTTGGGAAGGATATTCTAGTACCCCTTCATCTATTTTCTGTTTAGATAGTTCTATCTTCTTGGCTTCTAATTCCAACCTTGATTGTTCTAACTCCCTCTGCTTAGCCTGTTCTTCAATTTCCTTCATTTTGAAGGCTACCTCTCTTGCCTGAACTCTGTCTTCTCTAGCTATCCTTTCCTGTTCGATTTTATCTTCCCGAGCTAGTCTTTCCCGTTCCTTTTTCTCTTCTCGAGCTAGTCTTTTCTCCTCTCGAGCTAGTCTTTCCTGTTCTTTTTTTTCCTCTCGAGCTAGTCTTTTCTCCTCTCGAGCTAGTCTTTCCTGTTCTTTTTCTTCTTCTCGAGCTAGTCTTTCCTGTTCTTTTTTCTCTTCAATAGCCATTTTAGCAGTAATGTAACTATCAAGGCTTTGTCCAGTAAATCCCATTTCCTTCCCCGCTTTCAACCAGAAATCTAAAGAATCCATCTTGTAAAAAGAAATATTAAGCACCCAACTTCAACTGACAATTAAAATTAACAGTAACGTCTGTTACAAAAGAGGGACACAGTCCGCACACTTTAAACTTCCCAAAGTAGAAAATGAAATAAATATTTCTCCCTGGAAGAATACACTTGTGGGCTCAATAGCCTTCACTAAGCAAAATACACACGGTTCACACAGGAGGGGTTATCATCAAAGTTCCCCAGGTCCAACAAATAGGTAAACTTCTAAACCGAACCTTAGAACCAAACAACGGTAAGTCAACCAGACTACCAGTAATGACTTGACACCTCAACTAACTCACCCTTTTCTATCTTAAATGTTATACTCACAACCAGTTGAACCATCAGGACGATGTTGCTTCAAGAGTCGGATCCTGGCAGGGTCGCCATTGTCAGTGGAACGCCTTCCAACTGAACAAAAGAAATTAATGGAAAAATAAATAAATAAAGAAATGATTTAGGAAAAACAAGAAAAATGATTTTTGAGAATTTTACTTAAAATTTAAATATAATAAAAAAAATTGGCCTTCAGTTCTTGTAGTTGGGTAGGAGTAGGTATGGCCCTGGATAGTTCCTCCGATGTTATTTATGTAGGTTATCCTGGGCAGATGGTAATCCGATGTTCTGGAATCTCCTACCACTTGGATGGAGCACAAGTAGAATAGGTAAGGGCCGGTAGTAGTAGAATAATGTTAATAAGTATTATTAACATGTCTTGCTCCTTTATCTGGCGTCTATCCTGGAAGACCACGCCAGGAACAGAGCTGGTAAATAAGAGAAAATAAACTGGTTACCCATAGTTATGATAATATAACATTTAAGAATTGAAAAGAATGATAAATGCCAAAATCATTACTGGTAACCAGCAAACAAAATAAAGAAACAAACAGTAATACTCCTGGTAGATCACCCTACCTGATTAGGAGAAGAGTGGAGGTGAAGTGACTCTCCAAACTTCAACCCACACCAGGTAAGGTCAATATTACCAGGAGTAGAAACTAACAAATCGGACACCAGGAACTAGTTTCGCCCCAGCCCGCCAGAGAGGGGGGGGGGTGCACGCGACGTAACTAATGGTTCCTGGTTGCCCGAACAACCTTAACCCCACTTATACCTACTTTTCCCTCACAAGAAGCATCAGTTACTAAACAGAAACACCAGTTACTCAACAGAAGCACCAGTTACTAGACAGAAGCACCAGTTACTAGAAAGGAGCACCAGTTACTAGACAGAAGCACCAGTTACTAGACAGAAGCACCAGTTACTAGACAGAAGCACCAGTTACTAGAAAGGAGCACCAGTTACTAGACAAGAGCACAAGTTACTAGTCAGGAGCACCAGTTACTAGACAGGAGCACCAGTTACTAGACAGGAGCATAGTTACTAGACAGAAGCACCAGTTACTAGACAGAAGCACAGTTACTAGACAGCACCAATTACTAGACAGGAGCACCAGTTACTAGAAAAGAGCAGAAGTTATTAGACAAGAGCACCAGTTACTAGACAGAAGTATCAATTACTAGACAAGAACACCAGTTACTCGACAGAAGCACCAGTTACAAGACAGAAACACTAGTTACAAGACAGAAACACCAGTTACAAGACAGAAACACCAGTTAGCCACCACTCAGTGGTGAACACAGGCAAATCGATAGACAACCAAATTATATGATTAACTGGTGGTGGGTGTGGTGTTGTGATGGACCTGGGAGGGAGGGAGGGAGGGAGGGAGGGAGGGAGGGAGGGAGGGAGGGAGGGAGGGAGAGAGAGAGAGAGAGAGAGAGAGAGAGAGAGAGAGAGAGAGAGAGAGAGAGAGAGAGAGAGAGAGAGAGAGAGAGAGAGAGAGAGAGAGAGAGAGAGAGGGGCTGGAGAGGATGAAAGGGATACACTACGAAAGATACACATTACGAAAACAATGAAGGAAATAAGAAAGAAGAGGAAGAGCAAAGGAAGCAGTTGGATGTAAAGGATGAGAAGGAAAGTAGGAAGAATACGAAAAAAAATGTACGTAGGTAGAGGAATAAAATCAGAATGCAAAACTGGAAGGGTAGGAGGAGGATGAGGAGCAGGAGTAGGAAAAAGAGGTGGGAATGAAGAAGGAACAGAGAGAAGAGAGAGAGAGAGAGTTGGTAGAACTAGACAGGAATTCCTCTAAGGTATCGTCAGTGTGTCTGCCTTATACTGTAACATGTTCACAATAACACAACACAACCACCACCCACAACACAACCACCACCACCCACAACACAACCACCACCACACAGCACAACCACCACCACCACACACACAACACAAACACCACCACACACAACACAACCACCACCACACACAACACAACCACCACCACACACACAACACAACCACCACACACACAACACAACCTCCACCACACATCTACCACACAACATATGCACCACTCAAAACACAACCACCACTGTGGCATGCAAGGTGTATATTACAATTTATTCAGCGTCTGTCACACTCCCATATAGGCTGCCTCCCAATCAGCGAACAAGGTGCTAAAAGTTTAACAATCGATAGGGTACCCGTCGTTTAATCATTACCTTGGTTCATTGATCAGTACCTTGGTTCATTGATCAGTCACAGGCAAGCCCGCCAATGCTGAAGCAACGTGGTTCACATGCAGTAAGCATTGACAGACTTGCTTAGCTGCTGGTTGAGTACGGTGCACTCTGGCTTCTGCTTTGTCATCTGTCACCGTGGTGTGCACATTATTATTCTGTCTGTACATAGTGTACATACTTGTATATAGTGGGTGAAGACAAATATACATTATAGTCTACTGTTCCAATTAACATTACAACCAGGTCTCATAGGCCATTTATTACCCGTGTTCGTAATAACCACACACAACCACTACACACACTAAATTCAGGGTAGACAGATATTTTACATTATCTTTCCACTGACTACTTATCAAGTTTCTACCATCACCTCTGTGATATTTGCAATTCATATCTACCAGTTATCACCTTCTCTACCATCATCCTTATCTACTGTCTATCAATTCTTCTTCCATATCATCTCCCACCATCCCCGTCGTACCTGACCTTATATATATCCCCATATTCCGCCCCTAACATTCCCTGTCCATCATTATCAGTCCTATGCTCAAGAACTAAGTGATTCTTGCATCACGTACACCACTCCCAGCCCTCACCTCTCTTCTCTATTAACAAATAATTGGTTATAATTATAGCCATAATTTTTAAAGGGTTGGAAAGGTAAGCCAGCGGAAGGCCTCGGTCAGATCGGTCAGATAACCAAAAGCTCCAGCTGCGGGTCATCATATGACAAAGACCCGCTTCACGAAACACTTACCTTACAAACCTTACCTAACGTAACCTCACCAATGTCTCCACGCCCTCTATTTGTATCTTTCCATCGGTTAACTTAGTTACTTTCAGTTAATTTATCATTCCCTTCTCATCCTCTCCTTACTATCATCAAAATACAAATATTATAATGAGAGCATATTCCATTTCATGACGGTTTCCATTTTCATAAGCTGGGATCCAGGTGGGATGTACTGGTATAGGAGGAGAGAGGTATCTCGCCCTGCACGCGGCTCTTGTTACACCCCTGAATATACAAGAAACCATGTCGTAATAATTCCTGCAGTGGTCGTCTGCTGAGATATATATATATATATATATATATATATATATATATATATATATATATATATATATATATATATATATATATATGCATATATATATATATATATATATATATATATATATATATATATATATATATATATATATATATATATAATAAGATCACAGTGAACAGGTGATTTCAAAATATGCAAAACAACCACTCTGAAAGAATAGAGAAATTCCAAGCGAAGCGCTTTCGTGACTACTCACATTATCAAGGAACTATGATAATGTGAGTAGTCACGAAAGCGCTTCGCTTGGAATTTCTCTATTCTTTCAGAGTGGTTGTTTTGCATATATATATATATATATATATATATATATATATATATATATATATATATATATATATGTATATATATATATATATATATATATATATATATATATATATATATGTGTGTGTGTGTGTGTGTGTGTGTGTGTGAAGTTTTTACAAAGTAGAAGTGATGCAAGGAGGGAAGAGTATATGGAGAAAAGAGAGAGGTTAAGAGAGTGGTGAAGGAATGTAAAAAGAGAGCAAATGAGAGAGTGGGTGAGATGTTATCAACAAATTTTGTTGAAAATAAGAAAAAAGTTTTGGAGTGAGATTAACAAGTTAAGGAAGCCTAGAGAAAATGGATTTGTCAGTTAAAAATAGGAGAGGAGAGTTATTAAATGGAGAGTTAGAGGTATTGGGAAGATGGAGGGAATATTTTGAGGAATTGTTAAATGTTGATGAAGATAGGGTAGCTGTGATTTCGTGTATAGGGCAAGGAGGAACAACATCTTGTAGGAGTGAGGAAGAGCCAGTTGTGAGTGTGGGGGAAGTTCGTGAGGCAGTAGGTAAAATGAAAGGGGGTAAGGCAGTGTATATCTACATTTTTTGACATTTTTGATATGTTGATGATATTTTGTGTCTTATGCCCAAAAATGTAGATATACACCATTTCCTTGGCAAATTAAATAGCTTAGCCCATTCTATAAACTTTACTGTTGAGTTTGAAGAAAATAACTCATTGCCTTTTCTAGATGTTTTAATTATTAAGGGTAATAATGAATTCAAATTTAAAATTTACAGAAAACCTACAAATAACTGTTCCTATGTCCACTATTATTCTTGCCATCAAGATAGAGCTAAACTGTCTGTTTTCTCATCAATGTTTTTGAGAGCTTTACGAATTTGTAGTCCAGAGTTTATAGATGAGGAAATATCCAAAATTTATGAAATAGGTAATGATTTGAAATACCCAAGAAACGTAATTGATAAATCTTTTAAAGTTGCTAGAAATACTTTTTACAATCCAAAAAGGGACAACCAGCCTTATTCAACTAAAAATATGTAGGTTCTCCCTTACCATGAAAAGTTGGTTGATATGCCTTCTCTTAAGATTTTTAATACTAAAGTTGTATTCAAAAATCTTGATACAGTAAAAAAAACTTTTGATAAAGAATTCCCCCCAAAATGCTGATGGATGTGTCTATAAGATTCCTTGTAAAATTTGCGATAAAGTTTATTACGGTCAAACTGGTAAAAATCTCGAACTAAGATTAAAACAACATAAATATAGCATTAGAACTGGACAAGATTCCAATGCTCTATTTATTCATGTGAAAGATTTTAACCATCCAAATGATTTTCAAAAAGTTGAGAAAGTAGTATCAAGCAAGGCCATGGTCGACAGGAATATAATTGAATCTTGTTTCATAAAAAGCAGTTTTGACAATAATATGAATATTTCCTTTGGTTTATATAAATTAGATCATTTATAATTAATAGAATTTGGGAAGAATTTAATAATACATTGGACAAATAATAATTTTTAAAATTCTTATTTCTTGGGTAGAATAGTTTGTTGGTGGGTTGTGTGAAGGACCTGTCTAGTCGGGCCGGCGGGCCTGCTGCAGTGTTCCCTCTCTTATGAGTCGCGTGTCAGGTGTTCCTTAGTTGTGGGATCTGATAGTGAGGTGTGGGCTAGACCCTTTATATGCCTTCCTTTGATGCACTACTTTCATTGTTCCTTGATAATGTGAGTAGTCACGAAAGCGCTTGGAATTTCTCTATTCTTTCACAGTGGTTGTTTTGCATATATATATATATATATATATATATATATATATATATATATATATATATATATATATATATATATATATATATATATATATATATATATATATATAATGTCGTGCCGAATAAGTAAAACTTGCTATTTTGTCTTAAATAATCACGCTCTTCTTGCTGAATAAGGCAAGCAAAAATTTGTGTATGCAATAATTCCACAAAAATCTTCCTGAACCTAACGAGAAAAGTATATTTCACTGCGTCTGTTTATTAAATTACTGTAAACTTGTCTAAAATATTAGTTGGATTAGGCTCAATTAAATTGCGCTTGTTATGATAAGGTTAGGTAAGTTTTCTAAGATTCTTTTTTTACCTGCCCATATCAGGCAAGTCCAAGTCACCTACTGGACCATGTCAGTTAGGTCCAAGTCACCTACTGGCCTAAGCTAAGCAGGTCCAAGTCACATCTACTAAAGATGAAAGGGGTAATGCATGGTAGCAGTCAGGTCGATTCCTCAAGGAAGACCTGACCCTCGGGGTCCTGACACACTCATATGACACTTGTAACGCACTCATGAAACTTGCGACACAACCGGGATGGGACCAATAGGTTTCCTGTTGGTCATGTGCTGGCGAGATTAACGGTGTCTGTCGATAATCTGTTGGAGGCATCGCCTGCCTTTTAATGAGGGCAACGGCTATTTGTTTTTCGTCTGTTTATAAGGGTACATCGGGAATCTGTTGGTCATCTGTTATAGGGTGCATCAGGTGTCTGTTGGTCATCTGTTGGTGGGAGCAACAGACTTTTGTTGGTAAACTGGTGTTCTGTTCTATTGTTCCCGCCTCTCTTTTTACCTTTAAAGGCTCACGATTTTCCGCCTGTGTCCGTCTCCATGCTGCAACTATATGTATTCAAATCCCTGCCATTTTTCTTCTCGTTACCCTCGCTGTTCTTAACATTAGTGCACCAGCGAATCTTTGGACGACCCTCTTGCTCTCTCTCTCCTCTCTCTCTTTTACACATGGCTTTTACAAGGCTAGGTTTAGGTTTCCTAACTTTATTTACAAATCAAGAGCTGTTATCTACATTAGCTCATTTAAAATCCTTTTTATTCTTAAGAGCATGAAGGTGTAGCCGGCTGTGGAGCAGAGATTTCTTTGGTTAACTATTCGTTGATATCATTATTCTGTACGAACATGTTCCAGACTCGAGTCATCCTAAGAATAAATGATCTCAGATGAAGTGATGTTCTGGTGAAGGGTTCTGAGTGAAGGTGCTATTTGCTGCCCGTCTTGAAATGTAGAAGCTCACTTCTCGCTGTCCACAAAGTAGAGCCAAGTGTAGTATCTAGACAATATTGGCCTTGTACATAACAGTATAGCCACCCACACTCCTCTGGTGTTGCAGGCTCTGCCGAAATAATTAATCCATCCAGGCTGAATCCAGGCGAGAGATGAGTCGCCTTGGGACTGTGTTGGTGGAAGGTGAATTGACTGTGGGTGTCTACCTTCTTCACTTCCACGTCCTTGTCTAGTTCTCCCAGGTACAGCTGTTTGTGTTTTATCTCTCTCTCCTCTGGCACTAGACCTTCAGCACCTCCCTGGCACTGAACAGATACTTATTTTGAGATCTGTGTGACTGGAAATTAAAATTAACTCGTCTTTTTAAAATGACACAAGAAAACGACTACTCTAGCAGAATGGAGAGCACAACTACAGGGAGGTACTGTTCTGCTGAGATAAGCTTAACACAGAGCAAAGAACATCCCCCAAGAAATCTGTCAGGTCACTCACTAGAAAAAGCTGAGGTCTTCACAAGTGACTCTTACAGAGAAGCACTGCAGCGCTCTTCTCTTCAAGAGACATAGAACTAAGAGCACGTAAACCCCGAGCACTTCTTTAAGAGTTTCACTAAGGCGCAAACAAGAATAGGCCACAATTTCAAAGGTCGTCGAAGAACCGAACAGGACAAACAACGGTGCAGGATAAACACCAGAGCAAGACAAACAGAGAAGGGCAAACAACAATGCAAGACAAACAGCGCACAGGAAAAACAGCAGTGCAGAACAGACCACAGTGCAAGACAAACAGTGCAGGATAAACAACAATGCAAGACAAATAGTGAAGAAAGACAACATTTCAGGACAAGCAACAGTACAAGAAAAACAGCGCAGAACAAACTCTACAGAACAAATAACACGAATGTCTTTTCTTCTCTCCAAAAAGTAATAAACCAGTGGTCGTCCCGTTGAAACAATGAATGTGGCAGTTCACCGTTCACCTGGAAAATCGTGTCAGAAAACAATGGTGGAGCCTCTGCCAGCCTGGGACTTGCTACGACCCCTTCCTTCTCCAGGCTCCTCTACACGAAGGACCACAGGAAAACACTAGACACTAATGTCGACTTATCACTGGCACTGAATACTGAGAGCGGCTTTACCCCTGGCACTGGACACTAAAGTTAACGTAAGGCAGTACTAGCACGCTATGCATGTAAATATACTAACGAACGCACGGACACTGACACACGCGCGCGCGCACACACACACACACGCACGCACACACACACACACACACACACACACACACACACACGCACACACACACACACTCAGATGATCCAGAGGGATGTTAGGAAGTGTTTGCTCAGCCTTAGAGATGTCAGGAAGTGGGACAATCTGGAGAGCGAAGTAATGGAGGCAGGATCCATACATAGGTTGAAGAAGAGGTACGATAAGCCTCTTCGAGCAGGAGAGAGTGAACCCCGTAGCGACCAGCGAAAAAGCGGGGCCAGGAGCTAAGACTGGACCCCTACAACCACGAAGAGGTAAATGTAAATGGGTGAGTACACACACACACACACACACACACGCACACACACACACACACACACAGTTATCGATACACCTAACAAGGGATAGATAAAAACAAACATAATTAAAACAAGCAAGTGAATAAAGACAAATTTATAAGCATTTTAAATACAAACATAAATAAATTGATCTAAAAACAAATTAATCCACAAACAAAAAGAACAAACATAATAAAAGAAAGGGCAATTGTCTGCATCAATGCATAACTGAGGGGATTGGAAAAAGAGAAATAGTCCGAGAAAGGTTTCGGTATGGTACTGGTACTGTACCTGATGTGTGTAAATGACGTACCTCACTGAGCCTATTGGACCTCTGCTTGCTGTTATGCTCTGCATAACAAGGGGCTTTCTATATAGTAGTATGTCATTGATGTCAGCTAGGCCTGTATACCTTGCACATGTACAATTCCTTGGATCAAGAGCCCTTCAGCATCATGTACGCAACCCCTCACGAAGGGGCCGGAAAGAGAAAAAAACAGACTTGAGGACATGTTTATTTATTTACGTTTTAACCTTTCAATACTTGTGGGTCATTCAACACAAGGAATGACGGAGGCTCGGACAGGGGCAGAGGCCGTAACCCTCGGTTTTTAAAGAAAAGAGACCTAAGGGTCGGTATAACACCTAGCCTGTCACACTAGGTGCTCATATGATGAATAATCAGTGCAGCATACATGCATCTGGGAAATATAAGACTGGCCTTCAGCTGACTCGACAAAATAATATTTTAGGACTTCGCATAAGGACGCGTATCAGACGTAACGCAGAGCACGAGGCCCCAAGTGAGTTATCGCCAGAACAAACACAAACACAATTATACCCTATAGATATTCCTGAGATTTGATGCAAGACTAGTCTTAGAGCTAAGACGAAATACTAAATTAATTAAACCTTGCTGTAAAAAATAATGGAAAATACGAGAACCAAGGGAGACATGATTACAATATGCAAGATATTCTGACAACTCGATACGTGACAGAGAAAGACTGAAAGGGAGAAACAGGTGATAAGAGGGTGTAGAAGTTAAAGATGCAAATGAGTCATTGAGATGGCGAGGGTGGCTATGACAGGGAACGATCTGGATAAGTAAGATATGGATGTATATTCCACACAATTTTCAGAGTAGGCGAGGGAGAAGTCCCAGGAGACCCGGAACAGTGAGACAGTACGTGAGGAATCAAGAGGTAGATATAGAACAAGGACCTAAGACTCGGCCCACACAATCACAACTGACTAGACTCGTATATATTTACACAACGAGCTAAAGAAAGTATAAACTTGTAGTGGTTTCCAACTTTATTTTTTTTGGGTCATGCACCACCTCGACACCACAAATAATTTGTTCCCCCCCCCCATATAAAACAAATGTGTGTTGAATAAGACACTTCATTGAAAACTCTATTTGTACCCTTATTCCCAGATTTTTTATTAGGTAGAAACTGTAAAATATCATTTTTGAGGTCACTTTTTCAAGACTAACGAACGCGCATGCCTAGAGACTGCACACAATATGGCTGCCAAAAAAAAAGAGTTACAAATTAGTACTTTTAGATTCGGTTTAGCCAAATATAAAATATAATTCTGGAAGTAATATATGGGATCATTATCATGTAAAAATGTTGCGAAAAAAGATAATAATGCGTAATGGAAATATTAAAATATATTTCTATATAAAACATATTTATCACGTATAAATACTGTTTCATTGTAACATTTTTAAATTGCCGCGAAAAACATTCAAATTGTCCCCCTGTAGGACGTCCACCCCGGGTTGGGAGTCACTGGTATTGTTACATTGTAAGGATATTACAGGAGTAGAATAATCTTGAGAACCCCATAGCAGAAGCTGGCTCCATACACAATGTAAATAATGTAGAAGAAGATCAAGTTCAGAGACGGGCCCTAGAACTTGAACTTAACCCATGCAGATTCATATAGGTAAAAAAAAAAACAAGAATTTTTTTTTTAGAGAACTCTGGTTTTCTAATTTCCAATTAGAATGGAGCCTGCCAGGTCAAGAGAACGTAAAATTCCCTCCTGTCACGAAAGTTAGCGGAATTAAGACTGAAGTTCGAGCTGTATTCCCTATTCTTACAGTACTGCGTGATGGTGGTGGTGGTAGTAGTAGTAGTAGTAGTAGTAGTAGAAGCAGTTAATAGTAGTGGTGGTGTGATGGTGTTGTGATGTTTGTGGTGTTGTGGTAGTAGTGGTGGAGGTTGTACTTGTGTCTTGTAGTACTAGTATGGTGATAATGGTAGCGTTGTGGTTGTAGTTCTGATAAAGGTGTTGCGGTGGTATTATGATTGTGTTGCAGTGATAGTGGTATTGCAATAGTGGTTATGTTGTAGTAGTGGTACTCTCTGTGTTCGGGAGTGTTGTAATAGAATTAGTGTCTTGTTGACAGGCATATTATTGTGGGAGTAGCGGAGGTGTGGTGGTGGTGGTGTGGTGTAGTGCTGGGTGTTATTATGGCAGTATAGGTGGTACAGAATTTGTGGTAGTGATGATGGGGTTGTAGTAGTTTTGATGGTGTAGTGATAGCGTTGTGGTAGTTTTGGTTTTATGGTAACTGTGATGCTGTGATAGTGGTGATATCGTGGTAATGGTGTAGTAGTGGTGGGGTTGTAGTAGTATTTATGTTGTGTTGAGGTTGTGGTGTTGTTTTAGTGGTGGTGGTAGTGTTGTTTTAGTGGTGGTGTTGGTGGTGGTGTTTTAGTGGTGGTGGTGTTGTTTTAGTGGTGGTGGTGGTGTTTAGTGGTGGTGGTGTTTTAGTGGTGGTGGTGGTGTTTAGTGGTGGTGTTGTTTTAGTGGTGGTGGTGTTGTTTTAGTGATGGTGGTGCTGTTTTAGTGATGGTGGTGCTGTTTTAGTGATGGTGGTGCTGTTTTAGTGATGGTGGTGCTGTTTTAGTGATGGTGTTTTATCCGTGATGATGGGGGTTTATAACCTACACGTGATTATTATTATTACCACTTTATTTAATGATAGGTTGACCTGGAATTTGGGACAGTAATAAGAATGCAGTGTATAAATTTCAAACTCTGTCTT
This sequence comes from Cherax quadricarinatus, assembly GCF_038502225.1. Taxonomy (NCBI): domain Eukaryota; kingdom Metazoa; phylum Arthropoda; class Malacostraca; order Decapoda; family Parastacidae; genus Cherax; species Cherax quadricarinatus. The sequence continues at coordinate 5,207,626 of NC_091308.1, forward strand.
ACTACTATTTTCTACCATTGCTTATTTATGTCAGTGTAACAGTGTTGAGTTGGCGAACTGTGCAACTGACCATCTGAGTATCCGTTTTATGACGCGTATAATAATTCAGCAATTACTGACCTTCCCAGTGAGTTTCACCTTGGCAGGTATGTGTGTGTGTGTGTGTGTGTGTGTGTGTGTGTGTGTGTGTGTATGTTGGATTGCCCTCTCCACCAGGCAGGTAAGGATCAGTCTTCTCAGAGATTCTGCAAGGGTAGGGTTGCTGTCCAGTGTCGCAAAGTCCTTCTTGGACAAAATTCCTTAACGCTCCAACCATCTTCTACAACTATCTTTCCGACCACAGCATTAGCAAGGCATTCCTTCCCGATGATGGCCAGAACATTTCCTTCAAACGCATTACACTTTTACAAACACATCCTGACAGTTTGTCACTGCGAGCCGCCTTGTTTCTGCACCTTGTCATGTATGGACAGTCTTTGAGAACTGTCTTCGCGCTAGGTTGTATGATCTTCCTCAGTTCTACTTAAGGTCTTAGCCACTGTGGGTAGCGTTGGGGGCTTTGGCTTTTGATGGTTGAACCCTGCGAAGGCCGACTCTGCTCTGCATTTTGGATTTATTCTATTCCCGGCTATGTAGTGTGTGAACTTTGAACCTACACTGGTTGTTGACTTCAGCAAGATACAAACTGATGTTTATATCACCGGAGACAGAAGAGATTCAAGACAGTTGAACAATGGTCTGTGAAATACTTGCATTAAAAAATAAACAAGAAACACTATCACTAAAACTGGCTAATAAGCATACGCTTCATTTTTATGGAGCACCAACATAAATTCCGAGAGGAAATTTGGTCTGTCACCAACCTAATAGAAGTTGATGACGGGATGGCGGAGACGAGGCAGGAGAGGGCGGGGTCGAGGCAGGAGAGGGCGGAGTCGGTGGATCCAACATCGTTTACTCTCGGAAGGTCTTATAAGACACAAACTTTCACCAGAATCTGCTCTACAAACGTGGGGTAACAAGGAAAAGCCTAGTTATGAGAGTAACATTCAGGTCTCGCATTTAGCGTACGGAAGGTCAAGCCACCACTACTCTCTGAGTTAATAGACCCCTGTGGGTTTAGCGCTTCATTTAATAATATCTAATAAAAAAACAAGTTAAATTAAGGAGATGCTAGGCTCAACAGATGTAACTAACGTATGCAGAATATTCTAAACAAATAAGAAAAATGCAAAAAGAAAAAAATAACTAAGAAACCATAAAGAGGACTTGGATATAGGATAAGGAAGAGAAATTACCCCAGAAGCTACTTTATTTCAACTTAGAGGAAAACAACTTAAATATCTGTCTCTCGTGATGCATAAATAAACAAAATAGCTTCAGTAGCCTAAACAACTTGCCAAATGAAAGAATGCCTCACAGGAATGCCAGCAAAGAATCGTCCAGGATTTTGTAGACCATACATGCGAGATCTAACCTAGAATATGCAGCGCCATCATGAGAAGCACATATTCTCAAGAACATTAGGTGGCAGTGGTGTTTATTCGTCAGAAAGCAGGAAACAACATTTCTTGAAGCCGGTCTTTGTCGCATGATCTGCTTCCGTACCGAAGATGAGTCTCCTGTTCCATTTAAAAAGGATATAAGCACCAATGATTGTTCAGCACATACGCAAACTAGGGGAAGTGCAAAGGATTACCACCAGGTTCTTGAAATAACGGAGCTGAGCTACACTAAGTTCACGGAGCTAGTTCGTACAACGCTTACTTCAAGACTGAGAAGGTACACGATCACAACAAAGACATCCAGGACACAAATGAAGCAGAGATATGCAAGAAGGCATTATTACTATTGGTATAGATATGACAACATCCATTTATTTTAGGAAGGTAACTCAGCAGTCGACTACCTGGACAAAGAAGATAAGAGTGCACTCTACACGAACTCATGTATGAGCTAACGATAAAAATCTGCAAAAACAAAACACTGAAAAAATTAAACGAATATGTTGGAAAGTAATATAGAACTGGCACAGAATTTCATACAGGCCTCACTCAGGCCTACACACACACACACACACACACACAATATATATATATATATATATATATATATATATATATATATATATATATATATATATATTTATATATATATATATATATATATATATATATATATATATATATATATATATATATATATATATGGAATTCGCAAGATCAGGTGAAATATACACAAACACTGATCTCTGGCTGAAGGAGACTCGAACCTACGAACCTTGGAACAAGGTACGCAGTGCTATACCAATCTCACCACACTGGACAATACCTTGGCGTGCAGCTTGCGCTACACGTTGATCCAAGGCAGCCAGCTTCTCATCTCATGCAGGGGATGAGATGAAAAGCTGTAAGCCTTCTCCCTGAAATCTGGCTGCCTTCGATCAACGTGTAGCGCAAGCTGCACGCCAAGGTATTGTCCAGTGTGGTGAGATTGGTATAGCACTGCGTACCTTGTTCCAAGGTTCGTAGGTTCGAGTCTCCTTCAGCTAGAGATCAGTGTTTGTATGTGTGTGTGTATATATATATATATATATATATATAAATTCATCCACATGTGTGTGCAGGGATCGAGTTGGGCTTAATTATTAATCAAGCTGGTTGATGCCTTCTAGCCCCGCGGGTGATGATACATTGATGTTCAAACACTTCACTGAGGCTGTACTGCCTCATCCACTAGTGTGTTCATTCACTGCCACATCCACGGAACACTTATCAGCCGCTGAGATAGCGCTAATAAAAAAAAAAAAAGTCTTCAGAGTGAAGGGCACTCACAGCTGAGAGGTGAGCGATCCTTTGCTCGGATCTTACATTCTGAAGCATAGTAATCTGCTTTTCCTAGCTTAACATTTATTTTACAAGACGTAAGAAAAGACCCGATAAAGAGAAAGCACTGCAGTAAGAGCCGGATTATACAAATATATGCATTGCCTTAGCTCTTCGGCAGGTGTAAATCTGCCACCCTGAAGTTGTTCAATACAAGATAACAATATAGGCGAGGTAGAAGACTGTAGCGTCGAGTGAGCCACTGAACTACTTCCTTCATAAAGAAACTATGACAACTACGAAGTCTTTAGAAGAGTTTACCAAGAGATCAAAGGTATAAAATGACTAAGTGTTTCACTCACCCCAGGATTTTATCTGTTTAATCATATAATAATGTTCCTGGAGGGAGATAGATTTCTTGAAGCTAACCAGGTACTGCACATGTGTCAATTACCCTTTGAAATAGTTCTAAATCTGTACGAAACATCGCACACTAACCATATTTAACACTTAAAACTCTACCTCACACACACACACACGCTTGCCCAACACACTACCTCACACACTTATCCTTAACACACTACCTCACACACTTGACAAATATTTTCTCACACATACACTACCTCACACACTCTTACATACCTCCTCACACTTACTGGCTTCAGCACTGACATACTCATACATTACTTCTCATACTCCAGGTACATTTCCTCTAGCATAGTTGTCTGTGGGGGTAACCTTTAATTCTCATTAACCATCTAACCATTCAATTTATGTTCGCTCCACTAAAGTTCGAGATGGAATGCTACTTATTTTTATTATAAGTTACTATAAATTTTTAAATATAATGTATATTATTCCAGGAGTAAGACTAGTAGTGGACACAATATTAGAGTTAAGGAACTTTTAGAGAGTTTAGAAAGCCAGAGGCTGACCACCAGACTTTGTCAACATAAGGGAACTGTTGTACAAGTTAAGAACATATGAACATAAGAACATAAGAACGAAGGAACACTGCAGAAGGCCTACTGGCCCATGCGAGGCAGGTCCAAGTCTCCTACCGGCTTAAGCCAATGCACCCAACCTAGTCAGGTCAGGTCACATTGACTTAAGGGAGGAACACGGCAACCGACCTGGTAGCACAAGCTATCAGGTCTAACTCACACCCACCCACATCCACTCATGTATTTATCCAACCTATTTTTAAAGCTACACAACGTTCTGGCCTCTATAACGGTACTTGGGAGTTTGTTCCACTCATCCACAACTCTATTACCAAACCAGTACTTTCCTATATCCTTCCTGAATCTGAATTTTTCCAACTTAAAACCATTGCTGCGAGTCCTGTCTAGGCTAGATATTTTCAGCACACTATTTACATCCCCTTTATTTATTCCTGTCTTCCATTTATACACCTCAATCATATCCCCCCTAATTCTACGTCTTTCTAGAGAGTGCAGATTCAGGGCCCTTAGTCTATCCTCATAGGGAAGGTTTCTGATACATGGGATCAACTTTGTCATCCTCCTTTGTACATTTTCCAGAGAATTTATATCCATTCTGTAATAAGGTGACCAAAACTGTGCAGCATAATCTAAATGAGGCCTAACCAAGGATGTATAGAGTTGAAGAACAACCTGAGGACTCCTATTATTTATGCTTCTTGATATGAAGCCAAGGATTCTATTAGCTTTATTGCGAACACTTATGCACTGTTGTCTTGGTTTCAGATTACTGCTAACCAGAACTCCTAAATCTTTTTCGCAATCCGTAATATTAAGATCTACATTATTTAGTTTATATGTGGCATGGTTATTGTCCTGTCCAACATTTAGAACTTTGCATTTGTCTATATTAAACTGCATCTGCCACTTCTCCGACCACTGCATCAGTCTATTCAAATCTTCCTGGAGTGCTCGAATGTCCTCGTCAGAATGAATTCGACGGCCTATTTTGGTGTCATCGGCAAACTTGCCGATGTCGCTCTTTATGCCCTCATCTATGTCGTTTATGTAGATTGTGAACAGCAGGGGGCCCAACACTGACCCCTGTGGAACACCGCTCGTGACACTTCCCCACTCTGATTTCTCCCCATTTATGCAAACTCTCTGCTGCCTATTTGTCAACCATGCCTCTATCCAGGAAAAAATTTCTCCTCCTATTCCATGTGCTTTAATTTTCCTCAATAGTCTCTGATGTGGGACCCTGTCAAAAGCCTTACTGAAGTCCATATACACAATATCATATTCATTACCATGATCTACCTCCTCAAATACCTTAGTGAAAAAAGTTAATAAATTCGTAAGGCAGGAACGCCCCTTTGTAAAACCATGCTGAGATTCGTTGATTAATTTATGCTTTTCAAGGTGGCTACGAACTGCCTCGGCAATTATTGATTCCATAAATTTTCCCACTATGGAGGTTAGGCTTATTGGTCTATAGTTCGAAGCTAAGGACCTGTCACCTGTTTTGAAAATAGGTATCACATTTGCCATTTTCCACTTATCTGGCACCATGCCAGTTTGTAGTGATATGTTGAAAAGATTAGCCAAAGGTGTGCTAAGCTCCTCTTTACATTCCTTTAGAACCCTTGCATACAGTTCATCAGGGCCTGGGGATTTGTTAGGTTTTAATTTATCTATTTGCCTAAGGACCATGTCACTTGTGACCCTAATAGTACACAGTTTATTATCGTCCTGTTCTACATAATTTATCATTACTGGAATATCGCTGGTATCCTCCTGTGTAAAAACTGAGAGGAAGTATGTGTTAAAAATTCTACACATTTCCTTATCACTGTCAGTGAGCTGACCCGAGGAACTTTTGAGTGGGCCTATCTTGTCCCTGATCTTACTTCTGTATACCTGAAAGAATCCTTTTGGGTTAGTCTTCGATTCTCTTGCAACTTTAACCTCATAATCTCTTTTTGCTTTTCTAATTCCCTTTTTTATTTCTCTCTTTAACTGAATATATCGATTTCTCAATTGCCCCTCTCCTCTTTTGATTTGCCTATATATGCCTCTCTTTTGACCAATCAGATATTTTAATCTATTGTTCATCCATTTAGGATCATTTTTGTTTGATCTGATTTCCCTATTTGGAACATAATTTGACTGAGCAGCTAGAACTAAGCCCTAGAAAGCATCATATCGGCAACCATCACCACCTACCTGACCCTTAGTCAGGTCATTCCAGTTCAGCCCACCTAAGTAATTTTTCAGTCCTATGAAATCAGCCAAGCGAAAGTCAGGGACGGAGACTTGATTGCCATTATTAGGGGAATTCCATGATATATTAAAACTGAGTGATTTGTGATCACTTTCCCCAAGCTCAACATTAACCTCAAGATTATTAATTAGTGTTTCCCTACTGGCAAGAACCAAGTCAAGGAGGTTATTTCCCCTAGTTGGCTCTGTCACAAACTGTTTTAAAAAACAATCCTGGATCGTATCAAGAAAGTCACCTGACTCTAAATTTCCTGTCAAATTGCTCCAGTCAATCTGTCTATAGTTGAAATCTCCCATTAGCACAACATTTTCGTATGTAGATGCCTTACGAATTTCGTCCCATAGAAGTTTACTGCACTCCCTATCAAGATTTGGGGCCCTGTAAATCACACCCAAAATTAGTTTTTCTCGGCCCTCGAGAAGCTGTAACCAAACAGATTCAGTGGCTGACGCTTCTAATTTAATATCTTGTCTAACACAACAATTTAAATTGTCTCTGACATACATCGCTACTCCACCACCTTTCCTGTTGACCCTGTCAGTGTGGAATAATTTATAGCCTTGTATGTGACATTCAGAGGGCATCTCTCTATCTTTCAGATTGAGCCAGGTCTCTGTTATAGCAATAATATCTATGTCTCCTGCACTTGCAATTAATCTTAGCTCATCTATCTTATTTCTTACACTCCTGCTATTAGTATAGTAAACCTTAAGGGAGCTAGTCCCTTGCTGCCCTCTGCTGTCCCCCTTTGTTTGCTGACCTGATCTATTGTCTTTATTTATAACTTCATGCTGAATGCCTTTTATACATTTACTGTTTCCAACCCAAGTGTTGCAACCTGCTTGTTTCCCACACACACCCATACCTCTATCTTCCATCAGTTTAAAATCATAGGCATTTCACCAATGGCCTTCTCAATCGAGTCTGCAAGTGCTACCACCCCAGCCCCAGAGAGATGTACCCCATCCCTTGCATACATATCATGTTTGCCATAAAAGTTGTTCCAGTTGTCAATGAATGGGATTGCAAGTACCTTGCAGTATCTGTCTAGCCAGCAATTTACACCAATTGCCCTAGACAACCATTCATTTCCTACTCCCCTTCTAGGCAAGATGCTACATATGATTGGGATCCCTCCCTTAGACTTAATGAAATCTATAGCTGACCTGTACTTATCTAGCAGCTCTTCTCTCCTACCCTTCCCAATATCATTTCCACCAGCACTGAGACAGATAATGGGCTTGCTCCCATTACCTGACATGATATTATCCAGCCTGTTGACAATGTCCCCAACACCAGCTCCAGGGAAGCACACTCTATCTCTCATCTTCTTATTCCTATTACAAAAAGCACGGTCAATGTATCTTACCTGAGAGTCACCAACCACAAGAATGCGCTTACCTCCATTAGCAGGGGCAGTAGTACCCTTACCTTCACTGGCCACTGAAGTACATTCATCCTGAAGAACAGAGAAGCGATTTCCTACCTTCAGATCTTCACTCTTAACTTTCCTTACTCTGATGCGCCTTCCATTACTGTGAACTACTCGCCACTTGTAGCAGGTGCTGGGCTGCACCTCACTGCTGGTAGCCGTTGCTGCCTCCCCAACTACAGCCTCCTCACAGCGAGAGACAGACTGCACCTCGCTGCTAGAAGCCTCATTCCCCACAACTCCAGCCACCTCACACTCTCTCCCAGACCCATTGAGGTGGACCTTCAGCCTCCTAATCTCCTCCTGGAGAAGCAAGACCTCCTCCTTCAACTCTCCAACCTCAATTTTTAAAACACTGCAGAAGCAAGCCATGCTTTGTAACCGTCCACACTGCAGAAGGCCTACTGGCCCATGCAAGGCAGGTCCAAGTCTCCTACCGGCTTAAGCCAATGCACCCAACCTAGTCAGGTCAGGTCACATTGACTTAAGGGAGGAACACGGCAACCGACCTGGTAGCACAAGCTATCAGGTCTAACTCACACCCACCCACATCTACTCATGTATTTATCCAACCTATTTTTAAAGCTACACAACGTTCTGGCCTCTATAACGGTATTTGGGAGTTTGTTCCACTCATCCACAACTCTATTACCAAACCAGTACTTTCCTATATCCTTCCTGAATCTGAATTTTTCCAACTTAAAACCATTGCTGCGAGTCCTGTCTAGGCTAGATAGTTAAAGATTATCTTGAAAGTAGGTTAACTGGCTGTATCTAAAGCCAGTGTTTTCCTCGAGGTTGGAACTACTTTCGAAGTTCACTGCTTGTGGCAGGATTTGATGAAATAACTTTGCACAAGTCTGGTGTTTCGGGATATGTGGAGTAACAGTCTAGCTTCAGCTAGGCGCCCATAGTTATCCAGAGTCTGGCTGTGTGGATAAAGTACTGCAGAATGTGCAGGTTCGAATCCTGCTGTGTATTGAGAAATAATGTGAGCTCTTGGAATTTCACTATTTTTTCACAGTAGTTGTTTTGCATATTGTGATATCTGTTTACTGTGATGTTACAGTCATTAGTACAATAAATTTTTCGAATAAAGAATAGTGGAGTGAGGTAGCAAGCCACGGCAGGATTTTGGAGCAACAACTGTCACGTCCAGATCTATTGATATATACTTTTCAGAGTATATTTTAGTATAATATTGGTCTGCATCTCATATTTAATATAATGATAAATGGCTGAGAATTTTTAAACTATCGTTTGACAAAAGCTTTTTAACTATCAATAGACGGAAAACTTTTTAATATGAGTGTGATGGTTAGATTTTGTGCCCACACACTTTGTTCAATTTCCATAAAAAAGTTTTTGAATTATCAACAGGTATTAATAGAGTTATTATAAAACAATAATGGGATGAAGCCTATTTTTTATAATCATAAATATTTTAGTGGGATAAAAAATTAACGGGATCAGGTGAACAATATTAATTTGGTAAGATTAAACTAATATAATCGTTTTTAAAACGGTGCAAAAAATATTTTGAGCTATAAACAAATGTTTGTGAGATTATGATACAATAACTATATTAAATAAAAGAGAATTATTAAAAAAAAAATGCAAATAACATTAGGACGGATGCCGGGTAAAAAAAAATTTAGGCTGCTAAGCTGAAGTTATTTTAGTGAAAAAATGTGGGAATAATATTATTTTAAACATGATAGTAATTGTTTTTATATAGCGGTGTTGGGGGGGGGGAGTAAATTACCATGAATATACGTGAATAAATGTATTGAAAAGAGAATAAACTCTTCACATGTTGCCAACACTTTGAAGAAGAAACGTTAAATGACGTTTCGGTTCGTTTCTCAATTTTCAGCTCAGCTGATACTTTGTATTAGTTGTAATTTGTTCCAGCCAAGGCACTTTGTTTCTGCTTTGTATAAATTCCCCTCTTTTGTTCTGAATAAACTCCCCTCTTTTATTTTGAAAAAAAAACTCCCCTGTTTTGCTTTGAATAAAGTCTTTTCTTTTCTTATTTTAAATAAACTCCTATCTTCTATCTTCGGCTGGTGTTTTTCAACCATGTAACAAATATATGCAGTAACCAGGTGAATATCTCTTTCCTTCTCTTCTTTTTAATACTTCTCTCTATCTCTCAGATAAATTTATATTCAGTACTGACTTAGGGAGCTCGGGCTTCGCTTTAAATAAAACTTATTTTTATGCGGCACTTCTGGTCAGTAAAATATCTGGGAATCCCCTTTGACCGATGCATGTCAGGAGAATTGATAGGGAACAGTGTAGTAAAGAAAGCGAATGCCAGACTGAAGTTCCTGTATAGACAAGCACAGTGTCTACCTACTGAGGCTCGCAGGACCCTATGTCTAGCCCTTATACAATGCCATATGTATTACGCTTGCTCTTCTTGGTACTCTGCCTTGACAAAAAAAGCTGAAAGATAGACTGCAAATCACCCAGAACAAAATTGTAAGATTCATCCTGGGGCTGGGACCAAGAGAACATGTAGGCCAGGATGAATTACAGCAGTTGGATATGCTGAATGTTGAAGACAGAGTAAAACAACTGAAGCTAAATCATGTTTATAAAATTGCTCACGAACAGTGTCCAGAATATCTTGCTGTCAATTTTGTCAAGGTTGGGAACCAAAGCAATCATAGTACTAGGGGGAGAGAGCACAACTTTGTAGTACCCACAGTCAGTGGCCAGGCGTCAAACACCTTTTATTGTACAGCAATAAAGGAATGGAACAGACTACCTGCACATGTCAAAGCCAGTCATAGCATGAACCAGTTCAAGAAGACTGCCAAAAAGTGTCTGATGAATGAAGCTACAGAAAGGGAGGGGAATGATTTTCTATTTTTTAGCTAAAATACGTGTAAATTTTACCTTATCCCTAGTAATGACCCTCGTATTGTAGATAGTCTTAATGACCCTCGTGTAGTAGATAGTCTTTTTAGTATGATAATAAGATGTTATCTTCATTGTAGAATAATAAGAAAATATTATAACCTTTATATTGTAATAATAAGGTAAAAGGACCCCAATGGAAATAAGTCACTCTGTCTGACTTTTTTGGGTTATCCTAGGTTCTCTACACATATGCTGCTATGTATGATAATTCTATGTAACTGTATTTGTGTATACCTGAATAAATTTACTTACTTACTTACTTACTTAACTGCAGCCTACCTTCGTGTGGCAGTAGCCTACCCACCTTGGTGTGGCAGTAGCCTACCCACCTTGGTATAAAAGCAGCCTACCCACTTTGGTGTAAAAGCAACCTACCCACCTTGGTGTGGCAGTAGCCTACCCACCTTGGTGTGACAGTAGCCTACCCACCTTGGTGTGGCAGTAGCCTACCCACCTTGGTGTGGCAGTAGCCTACCCACTTTGGTGTAGAAGCAGCCTACCCACCTTGGTGTAGCAGTAACCTACCCACCTTGGTGCAGAAGCAGCCTACCCACCATAGTGTAGAAGCAAGTGTTTCCTCAGTAATACCTTCGAAACACTATTTGGCACATCACATGGTATTTCAGCTCATTGGAGACAAAGTTCAGCTGGCAACTTGCAGCCAACAGTATATGGCAGGTCTGGAGATCAACAAATGAAGCATATATTTTTGAACTGTTTTCCTTATTCTTGACTAGAACTAGGCATCTTTACTTCTTTTTTGGAATTTCTTGGCAGATTAAGAACATTTTTATAATAATAAAAGGTATCAATAAATTAACAAGAATAAAGAAAACATGTAATACGACACTTCTCTTAAGTGATTTACCAGACATTAAAACATTTTACCATGAAAGTTACCATTGTTCATTATCCACCTTTTTTTTGTTTTGCTGTGGAAGGATGATAGTAGTGAAACTCCACTTGGGTTCAGATCCAAAGGAGGAATAATAATAAAACCAGTTTCTCATTTTTTACACTTATCCGTATTTGTTCAAAGCTGACTACAGTTGAACAGTTACTGAACCTCACTACACCGGAAACATGCGGAAACGGTGTTCATTCCTTACTTAGACTAATTCACAGAAGTTTCCATCATGGTAATCGAAGAAGAAACAAGGAAGAGATCATTTTTGTGTATGTCGACCTCTAAGGGAAGATTGGCGTCTCATGGGCAGACACCAACATAACCACACTTCCGCCGCCATCTTTCCTGATTGTTTTTGTGGGTCACAAGGAACAACACAAACCTCTTGGCTGACCCTTAGGTTTCCCTTCCTCTTTCTCTATTATCTTCCATCTTCCCATCTTCGTTCTTCCTACCTTTTGCCTTCCACCTCTCTTCCCTCCCCTCATCCTCCCTCCTTATGGCCATTCTTCCTCTCTTCCTTCCTTCTTACCTACCCGCTACCTCGATTCCCATAATTTTTTTCCTTCAATCATCTTACAGAGGTAAAGAGAAAAATGACTCCTCCTTATGAATAATTTTTCAATCTGTATCACAAAAATAAAATTAACGTAGATTAAAAAAAAAGGCCCATAAGCCCAGGTATCGAAAAGAGACTACAGAAACACAGTCTTAAATACAAAAGAAATTACTACAGAGCCTGGGGTAATATAATGTATCGCTGCAAAAACGGCAAACTAACATTTTAGACAGAAAAAATACTCGACAGAGGATTAAATTTGGCCTTGCGCCCCACAGTCAAAAAAGTAATCAAATTCCAGCTGCTGGATTCGTGAGAATTGTAAAAAAAAAAAAAAAAGTTTCCGTTATTTAAGGAATGGGAGGGAGAGAGAGAGAGAGAGAGAGAGAGAGAGAGAGAGAGAGACGAAGCCTACAGATCAGCCTTGGTTTGGCTTTCGTTGTAGAGAGGCTGCTACTGCTAAGTACAAAGCATGGCGAAGGTATAAGAGACATCCTACCACCTATAACAGGAACTTGCACATGCAAGCCTGTAGGCATATGGGTGATGTTCAAAAGTGGGCCATTGCTAAATGGGAGGTGGACACTAAAAGAAAGTTAGCATCAGGTAGGGTAGGCTCCAAAACCTGGTGGTCCCTGGTCAAGGACAGACAAGGTTATCTGCCTGATGAACTTATTCCACCTATAAATCGACAGGATGGGACCACTTCTACTAGTAGTCAAGAGAAGGCGGACCTCTTTGCTGAACACTTTGCTACCAAAATGCAAGTTCCTGATCCAGCAAGGGACCCTCCTTAGCTAGCTGCAAGAACTGTGTCAAAACTGTCAGTGGTGACAATAAGGCAGGAGGAGGTGCATTTCCTTCTTAAATCACTTGACCAAGAAAAGGCTGTGGGCCCAGACAAGTTGAGCCCAAGATTGTTGAGAAGATGTGCAGACCAGCTAGCAGCACCTCTAACTCGCATCTTTCAGCACTGCCTAGTACAGTGTAAATGGCCCTCTCTATGGAAAGAGGCAAATGTAGTCCCTGTTCACAAAAAGAAGAGCAGCACAGAAATCAGCAACTACAGACCAGTGTCACTCCTGTCAATCACTGGTAAGATCCTTGAGACAATAATCTCAAGACAAATGACAGAGTTTTTTGACTACCACTCACTACTTTGTGATCGCCAATATGGCTTCAGGAAAGGTTACTCTGCTGCTGATCTGTTGTTAAACCTCTCCACTAAGTGGCACCAGTCACTGGATGAATCCAAAGTCAGCTGTGTGGTAGCACTGGACATTGCTGGCGCTTTCGACCGGGTGTGGCACCAGGGCCTCTTAGCAAAACTTCAAGCACTGGGAATTGCAGGCTCTACGCTATGTCTCCTCAGTGATTACCTTCATGGTAGATCTCTAAGTGTAGTCCTCAATGGGACGGAATCAGCAAGGCATCCTATTGGGGCAAGCGTTCCACAAGGAAGCGTGCTGGGTCCATTGTTATGGAATGTCTACTTCAACGACCTTCTTCATCTCATCCCAGAATCACATGCATATGCAGACGACTGTACACTGACATTCACTTATCCAAGAGAAGAAATGCCAGCTGCTCTAAGCTACATCAATCACAAGCTGAGAGCTATATCAGCTTGGGGAAATAGATGGCAAGTAACATTTGCACCTGAGAAAACGCAAATGATGATCGTCTCTAGGCACCATGATGGTAATGCTGGTGCAATAGTAAGGATGAATGGGAGGATGTTGGCAACTGGAGAAGAAGTTGATATCCTTGGGGTGAAATTTGACTCCAAACTAACCATGAAGAACCATGTTGTAAATCTTGCAAACAAGGCAGCCAGGAAGCTTACAGCACTTCGCCGTATCTCGCATCTGCTTGACAGTAGGGGTTGCAAGATCCTGTACGAGGCACAAGTACGCTCACACCTTGAGTATGCTCCACTTTCTTGGTTTGCCTGCCCCCCGTCTCATCTGCGACTGCTTGACAGAGTAGAGAACAGAGCAAGACGTCTCATCTCTCGCCTGGACCCATCCTGGATAGATCTGTCATTTCAGCAGAGCCTTCAACATAGGAGGGATGTGGGTGGCCTTACTGTTATGTACAAGGCCAATATTGTCAAAATACCACACTTGGATCCACTTCGAGGACAGCGTGAAACAAGCTTTTATGCCACAAGACGGGCAGAAAGCAGCAACTTCACTCTGGCTGTACCCTTCTCCAGAACATCACTCCATCTGAGATCATACATACCCAGGATGACTCGAGTATGGAACACATTCGTACAGCATAATGATGTCAACGAGATAAAGTCAGTTGATCTAATGAAAATGCTGGCCCACAGATGGCTCCAACTTCATCCTGTTCCCTACTTGTATGTCTCATAACAATAAAAATGCTTTCAAATGAGCTGATGTAGGTAACAGCTCTTAGTTTGCCAATAAAGTTAGGAATCCTTAACCTGTAATATAGCTGTCAATAAAGCTAGGGATCCTTAACCTTGTCAAACCCTGTGTAAAAAAAAAAAGAGAGAGAGAGAGAGAAAGAGAAAGAGAAAGAGAAAAAGAGAGAGAAAGAGAGAGAGAGAGAGAGAGAGAGAGAGAGAGAGAGAGAGAGAGAGAGAGACAGACAGACAGACAGAGACAGAGACAGACAGACAGAGATAGACAGAGCAACATTTTATAAAATCAATACATCTTTCTCTGAATATTGAGGTTATCAGTTGAGATAACAATACTGGCTTGAGCCAGCAGCTGCCGAGCCACTGATACCCAGCAGGTCTGGGCCAGCTGGTTGCCTAACTGACAGTCAGAAAGTGTAGGCCAACACTTATTTAGCCACTAATACCCAACAGTTTTTCATATACCGATACCCAAGTGAAATATGCCAGTGACACTCAGCAGGGGCCAGCCAGGGTTGGCTTACCTACCGAGCTGGTAATCATGTAACTAATAGCCGCCTCCCCAGACATTTTTCCAATAATGTTCTGATTTATGACACACGAAATTGCAAAAGCACGATTGCAAAAAAAAAAAAAAAAAAAAGATCACAGAACGGGTGTGGCTCGAGTCTCGCTCGTTCTGTGCGATGCCCTAATTTCTAGTCATACCGCAGAAAAGCCCGGAAGCTTCCACTGGAATTACAATTGATTTACCTTGTGTAGGAACGATACAAACCGCTGACATTTACAGCAGATTTCCAGTGGTTTTACTAGGTCATCGAACTGTTGTCGTATACACGATTTCGATCGCGTGTGTTTCATGTCTTTTTTACGGTCCTTATTAGCACATCAACAGGAGAGGTTACTGTGTTGGCTCACGTTCATGAATCTGAACTGTAAGAATCTAGACTAAGATAACCTGGTGTTCGGGTCCATCCATATTCTCATTCAGCCCGACCTCTTAACATTTCCACTGCTGATGGGGCCTTATACAGTTAAATTATGACTGATTTGGACTGAGTGCGCGTTGTCTGTTCACTCAGTAACATATATTATCGCATTTTATGTTATATTATTTCCGTTCTGGTATATTATCAATGGTTATTTTTATGGATAAACGACAACCTAACCTGAGAAATGTGCAGCAAACTTTGTGTGAGGAATTGAATACCTGGAGGGACTTGTCTGGTTCCAGCGTCTAGTGACTCTCTCAACATTTTCTTCACATCAACTACTGCCAGCCTGGTAAAAGAAGGTAATGTTTTGCTTAACTTCATTCAATACTCAATGTTCTGCCGATTATAAAAGAAGGACAGTCTCCTCCTGTGTTTTTTTCCCTCTAAGTTGAAAAATATCCTAACCCACTTGTATTATATTTCAAAACCTTCATTTTTTTTTTACATACGTGTTTTTACTGTTACAGCTAAAGTGTATTATGTTCGTTTCCCCCCACAGAGCCAAGCTCTCAAAGTTTCTCTGAATAATAGAACTTACACAGCCAGCCACATATGTTGCCTCATTTCCCATTTTTATGTTATCGGCGTATATGCGATTTTCTGTGGTGCTATCTTTTTTCCAGAATTTTTTATGTCATTTATGAAGGTTGTAGGATCAAAGACATTCCATCTCTTGACACAGCTCTCAGAATCTACTGTTAAGAAGTCTACGTTGATTGTCACTTAGAGTAATATTATGACCATGTCTATAAATAAACAAATAATCCGCACATGGGGTTATTTGTGGATTGTTCCAGTCACGGTATTGTTTCTTACTTGCTTTTCATAGCTATAAAATTATTTCCTTTAACTTTGCTGACAGTGACACAAAGCTATAGGGATCATTTATTACACCTTCCTTGCCACCTTGTCTAAAGTCTGAGCAACATTTTGCCAGTTTCCAGTCATTTAGGACTGTCATCTTTAAACGAGTTGTTAAACATTACGATTGCTGAGTGCGCAATTTGGCATTGCAAATGTCAACATTTTTGGTTGGTAGCTTGTCTGATGACGTTATGTGTGATGTTCAACTTCACTAGGTATGTTACAGTCAGTTCACCGAGCATTTGCTGCATTTTTATCAAGATTGATTCACTGAACACACCGACTCCTCAAACTCCTCATCTTACACCGTTCTTCTCTGTATTGGACTGAAGAAGCCACTGGCTGGCGAAGTGTATCCAGAAAAAAAGATACCCAAATGTTGCAAAATTATTTCATTTAGCTCAGTGGTACTTTGACCAATATTGGATAATGTTATTTTGTCTTATCTATCTGGCTATACATCTGTTTTAGAATCACAGAGTATTTGAGTGTGTGTTTGTGTAGCCATCCTCTGGAGATCAACACTACAACACTACACACCCGTGTGCCAGGTGCAACACTACACACCCGTGTGCCAGGTGCAACACTACACACCCGTGTGCCAGGTGCAACACTACACACCCGTGTGCCAGGTGCAACACTACACACCAGTGTGCCAGGTGCAACACTACACACCAGTGTGCCAGGTGCAACACTACACACCCGTGTGCCAGGTGCAACACTACACACCAGTGTGCCAGGTGCAACACTACACACCAGTGTGCCAGGTGCAACACTACACACCAGTGTGCCAGGTGCAACACTACACACCTGTGTGCCAGGTGCAACACTACACACCTGTGTGCCAGGTGCAACACTACACACCAGTGTGCCAGGTGCAACACTACACACCTGTGTGCCAGGTGCAACACTACACACCAGTGTGCCAGGTGCAACACTACACACCCGTGTGCCAGGTGCAACACTACACACCTGTGTGCCAGGTGCAACACTACACACCCGTGTGCCAGGTGCAACACTACACACCCGTGTGCCAGGTGCAACACTATACACCCGTGTGCCAGGTGCAACACTACACACCCGTGTGCCAGGTGCAACACTACACACCCGTGTGCCAGGTGCAACACTACACACACGTGTGTCAGGTGCAACACTACACACCCGTGTGCCAGGTACAACACTACACACCCGTGTGCCAGGTGCAACACTACACACACGTGTGTCAGGTGCAACACTACACACCCGTGTGCCAGGTGCAACACTACACACACGTGTGTCAGGTGCAACACTACACACCCGTGTGCCAGGTCCAACACTACACACCCGTGTGCCAGGTGCAACACTACACACCCGTGTGCCAGGTGCAACACTACACACCCGTGTGCCAGGTGCAACACTACACACACGTGTGTCAGGTGCAACACTACACACCCGTGTGCCAGGTGCAACACTACACACCCGTGTGCCAGGTGCAACACTACACACCCGTGTGCCAGGTACAACACTACACACCCGTGTGCCAGGTGCAACACTACACACACGTGTGTCAGGTGCAACACTACACACCCGTGTGCCAGGTGCAACACTACACACACGTGTGTCAGGTGCAACACTACACACCCGTGTGCCAGGTCCAACACTACACACCCGTGTGCCAGGTGCAACACTACACACCCGTGTGCCAGGTGCAACACTACACACACGTGTGTCAGGTGCAACACTACACACCCGTGTGCCAGGTACAACACTACACACCCGTGTGCCAGGTGCAACACTACACACACGTGTGTCAGGTGCAACACTACACACCCGTGTGCCAGGTGCAACACTACACACACGTGTGTCAGGTGCAACACTACACACCCGTGTGCCAGGTCCAACACTACACACCCGTGTGCCAGGTGCAACACTACACACCCGTGTGCCAGGTGCAACACTACACACCCGTGTGCCAGGTGCAACACTACACACACGTGTGTCAGGTGCAACACTACACACCCGTGTGCCAGGTGCAACACTACACACCCGTGTGCCAGGTGCAACACTACACACCCGTGTGCCAGGTACAACACTACACACCCGTGTGCCAGGTGCAACACTACACACACGTGTGTCAGGTGCAACACTACACACCCGTGTGCCAGGTGCAACACTACACACACGTGTGTCAGGTGCAACACTACACACCCGTGTGCCAGGTCCAACACTACACACCCGTGTGCCAGGTGCAACACTACACACCCGTGTGCCAGGTGCAACACTACACACCCGTGTGCCAGGTGCAACACTACACACACGTGTGTCAGGTGCAACACTACACACCCGTGTGCCAGGTGCAACACTACACACCCGTGTGCCAGGTGCAACACTACACACCCGTGTGCCAGGTACAACACTACACACCCGTGTGCCAGGTGCAACACTACACACACGTGTGTCAGGTGCAACACTACACACCCGTGTGCCAGGTGCAACACTACACACACGTGTGTCAGGTGCAACACTACACACCCGTGTGCCAGGTCCAACACTACACACCCGTGTGCCAGGTCCAACACTACACACCCGTGTGTCAGGTGCAACACTACACACCCGTGTGCCAGGTGCAACACTACACACACGTGTGTCAGGTGCAACACTACACACCCGTGTGCCAGGTCCAACACTACACACCCGTGTGCCAGGTCCAACACTACACACCCGTGTGTCAGGTGCAACACTACACACCCGTGTGCCAGGTGCAACACTACACACCCGTGTGCCAGGTGCAACACTACACACCCGTGTGTCAGGTGCAACACTACACACCCGTGTGCCAGGTGCAACACTACACACCAGTGTGCCAGGTGCAACACTACACACCCGTGTGCCAGGTCCAACACTACACACCCGTGTGTCAGGTGCAACACTACACACCCGTGTGCCAGGTGCAACACTACACACCCGTGTGTCAGGTGCAACACTACACACCCGTGTGCCAGGTGCAACACTACACACCCGTGTGTCAGGTGCAACACTACACACCCGTGTGTCAGGTGCAACACTACACACCCGTGTGTCAGGTGCAACACTACACACACGTGTGTCAGGTGCAACACTACACACCCGTGTGCCAGGTCCAACACTACACACCCGTGTGCCAGGTCCAACACTACACACCCGTGTGTCAGGTGCAACACTACACACACGTGTGTCAGGTGCAACACTACACACCCGTGTGTCAGGTGCAACACTACACACCCGTGTGCCAGGTGCAACACTACACACCCGTGTGCCAGGTCCAACACTACACACCCGTGTGCCAGGTCCAACACTACACACCCGTGTGTCAGGTGCAACACTACACACCCGTGTGTCAGGTGCAACACTACACACCCGTGTGCCAGGTGCAACACTACACACACGTGTGTCAGGTGCAACACTACACACCCGTGTGCCAGGTACAACACTACACACCCGTGTGTCAGGTGCAACACTACACACCCGTGTGTCAGGTGCAACACTACACACACGTGTGTCAGGTGCAACACTACACACCCGTGTGCCAGGTGCAACACTACACACACGTGTGTCAGGTGCAACACTACACACCCGTGTGCCAGGTCCAACACTACACACACGTGTGTCAGGTGCAACACTACACACCCGTGTGCCAGGTGCAACACTACACACCCGTGTGTCAGGTGCAACACTACACACACGTGTGTCAGGTGCAACACTACACACCCGTGTGCCAGGTGCAACACTACACACCCGTGTGCCAGGTGCAACACTACACACCCGTGTGTCAGGTGCAACACTACACACCTGTGTGCCAGGTGCAACACTACACACCCGTGTGCCAGGTGCAACACTACACACCCGTGTGCCAGGTGCAACACTACACACCCGTGTGCCAGGTGCAACACTACACACCCGTGTGCCAGGTACAACACTACACACCCGTGTGCCAGGTCCAACACTACACACCCGTGTGCTAGGTGCAACACTACACACCCGTGTGCCAGGTGCAACACTACACACCCGTGTGCCAGGTCGAACACTACACACCCGTGTGCCAGGTGCAACACTACACACCCGTGTGCCAGGTACAACACTACACACCCGTGTGCCAGGTCCAACACTACACACCCGTGTGCCAGGTGCAACACTACACACTCGTGTGCCAGGTGCAACACTACACACCCGTGTGCCAGGTCCAACACTACACACCCGTGTGCCAGGTGCAACACTACACACTCGTGTGCCAGGTGCAACACTACACACCCGCGTGCCAACCCAGCTAGTCACTGCCTCACAAAATAAGATCGTACCCACTCACACCAGGCCACGGTGCCCCGTGGCCTGCTGGCTAAAACCCTCGCTTCACACGGCAAGTGTCTGGGTTCGATTCCCAGCGAGGGTAGAAACATTGGGCGTGTTTCTTTACACCGGTTGTCTTTGTTCCTCATCAGTACATGTACTTGTAGAACTAAAGATATTATTATTATTATTAATTATTATTATTATTATTATTATTATTATTATTGCTGTTGGTTTGGTTGCTGTTATTGTTGTTTTTGTTATTGTGTTGTTGTTATATTTGTTGTTGGTTTTTTATTATATTTTTCATTACTATTATTATTATTAATTTTATGGGAAAGCTGTAAATTCTTCAACAAAATAATACATCTCGTTTTAAATGGCGCAGTGAATGTTTTGTTTGTTGTGTGAGTGTTGGCAGGAGTTCACTCACTGAACACTGACCCACAACATGTGCAATATCCAGCCATGTCTGGATAATACACCGGTATATCCAGGTCCGAGGTGAATCATGATTCAGAGAATCCTACGCTGTAATAATGAATTGTTTATTAAGATTTCAATGTTCAATCAAAAATTAATGTATCAGTTTTAACTACAGTGGGTCTCAAACACACACACACACACACACACACACACACACTGAGGTATGATAAAGTTCACGGTTCAGGGAGAGTGACCTAGTAGCGACCAGTGAAGAGGCGGGGCCAGGAGCTTGGACTCGACCCCTGCAACCTCAACTAGGTGAGTACAACTAGGCGAGTACTGAACAATCTAAACCAACAATCACACACCGATCCCTCTGTCCCCACCCCCAACACCACGAACCCTACCCCTACAGAAATTCCCTATGGGAACTCTCCCCTCACCCCCACCGCAACTCCCCATAGGCCCCCAGTAGGGCTTCTGCTCTCCCAACCCCAATATTCCCCCAGGACCACAGTTTTAGAACAGAAGTTGAAGGTTTGGTACACGAATGCGGATGGATTAACAAATAAATATGAGGAGTGGCATAAAAGAATCAATGAGAAGTCCCCAGACATCATAGCAGTCACAAAAATAAAACTCACTGAGACAATAACACATGCAATCTTCCCACCAGGATATCAGATCATGAGGAAAGATAGAAGGGGCAGAGGGGGAGGAGGGGTCAGGAGAGACATGATAACGACACACAAGATACTGCGTGGAATAGATAAGGAGGACAGACACAGGATGTTCCAGAGAAGGGACACAGAAACAAGGGGTCACAATTGGAAGCTGAAGACTCAGACGAGTCACAGGGATGTTAGGAAGTATGTCTTCAGTCATAGAGTCATCAGGAAGTGGAATAGCCTAGGAAGTGACGTAGTGGAGGCAGAAACCATACATAGTTTTAAGACGAGGTATGACAAAGTTCAGGAAGCAGAGAGAGAGAGAGGACCTTGTAGCGATCAGTGAAGAGGCGGGGCCAGGAGCTGAGTCTCGACCCCTGCAACCACAATTAGGTGAGTACAATTAGGTGAGTACACGCAAGCAAGCACACACGTGTTAACGCGCGTGTACATAAACTCGCGCTCAAACGCGTGCTCAGGCGCACATCCACACGCGGTGTCAAGAGTGGTTGTTTGTGTCGAGTGGGATTCCACAGGGGTGAGCCCTAGGACCACTGCTGCTTCTTGTATATGTGAATTCGGAAGGTAATGTTCCAAATTTGCACTCCGAAAGTCCTCCATATGAGAGCGAGGGAATCAAAAAACATTGTAAAATATAACCAGTGAAAAAATCTGCAATGATTACATTAGAAGATAATTCAGTAAGAGGGCAGAAGATTTATCAAAATCCTCCCTTCATATACATCAGGAGTTACCAACAGACTCATAGCTGCTCCTCAAGTTAGTTCCCAATGATCCGGTCACCTGGCCTATGTTGGACTACGTGTGCCTAACACTGACAGCTTAGTTTATCAGGCCATCAGCCGCCAGGAAACCTGTGTCTGGGACGGGAACGTGGAGCCCTACAGATAACCTTGCAGTAAAGTCTTACCTTCAATGACGTTATTTGGCAATTTATTTCTTCTGTCTGATGGACACAACCAGTGTGTTTGTTTACTGCTGTACCGCTGCATAATCCTACGGGTTTAGCGCTCCTCCTTGATTATAATAATAATAATAATAATTCTGTCTCATGGCACTAAGTACAGAAATCTGATTACTGTCAGTAGAAAATGTGGAAAGAAGAAAAAATTTAAGTTTTGAGTTACTGCTGCTCATAAGAGTTCATAAAGTGAAGAAAACAGGCAGAGAAAACTAGATGAAGCAAGAGATGACAGATGAAGGGATAACAGGCTTTATGTGCAGAGGCCATAAAGACCAGAGCAGCGTGTTGAGGTGCTCGTTTCCTTGACAACCGCAATATTATTGTGGGAGCGTGGCCTTGGGCAGAGCAGCAGCCAGAAGACTCCACAGAGGGAGACTACCAGACAGACTGCTTGACACAATGTCAGACAGGCTCATACAGAGAGCTACAGAGCCAGAGAAAAAGTTAAGAGTCAAAGCCAGAGAGAGAGAGAGAGAGAGAGAACCAGAGTAACAGACAGAGCACCAGACAACACCAGAGTAACAGACAGAACACCAGAGAGCACCAGCTAGCATGATACTACAGTGTAGCCAGCGGGACGGATAGAGTCAGGGGAAGGATACAGCCAGCCTGGGAGGATAAAGCCAGCTGAGAAAGGCCAGAGCCAGCAAGGGAGGATAGAGTCAGCTGGTAGAAGGATAAAGCCAGCTGAGGAAGCATAGAGCCAGCTTAGAAGGATAAAGCCAACTAAGAAAGGATAGAGTCAGTTTGGAGGATAAAGTCAGCTGGGGATGATATAGCCAGCTGGTGGGAGGATAGAGCAAGCTGTAGAAGGACAGAGCCAGTTGGGGAGGATAGAGCAGGTGAGGAGAGAGCTATCTGGGGGAGAATACCTGGAGTTTACCTGGAGAGAGTTTCGGGGGTCAACGCCCCCGCGGCCCGGTCTGTGACCAGGCCTCCTGGTGGATCAGCGCCTGATCAACCAGGCTGTTGCTGCTGGCTGCACGCAAACCAACGTACGAGCCACAGCCCGGCTGATCAGGAACTGACTTTAGGTGCTTGTCCAGTGCCAGCTTGAAGACTGCCAGGGGTCTGTTGGTAATCCCCCTTATGTGTGCTGGGAGGCAGTTGAACAGTCTCGGGCCCCTGACACTTATTGTATGGTCTCTTAACGTGCTAGTGACACCCCTGCTTTTCATTGGGGGGATGGTGCATCGTCTGCCAAGTCTTTTGCTTTCGTAGTGAGTGATTTTCGTGTGCAAGTTCGGTACTAGTCCCTCTAGGATTTTCCAGGTGTATATAATCATGTATCTCTCCCTCCTGCGTTCCAGGGAATACAGGTTTAGAAACCTCAAGCGCTCCCAGTAATTGAGGTGTTTTATCTCCGTTATGCGCGCCGTGAAAGTTCTCTGTACATTTTCTAGGTCGGCAATTTCACCTGCCTTGAAAGGTGCTGTTAGAGTGCAGCAATATTCCAGCCTAGATAGAACAAGTGACCTGAAGAGTGTCATCATGGGCTTGGCCTCCCTAGTTTTGAAGGTTCTCATTATCCATCCTGTCATTTTTCTAGCAGATGCGATTGATACAATGTTATGGTCCTTGAAGGTGAGATCCTCCGACATAATCACTCCCAGGTCTTTGACGTTGGTGTTTCGCTCTATTTTGTGGCCAGAATTTGTTTTGTACTCTGATGAAGATTTAATTTCCTCATGTTTACCATATCTGAGTAATTGAAATTTCTCATCATTGAACTTCATATTGTTTTCTGCAGCCCACTGAAAGATTTGGTTGATGTCCGCCTGGAGCCTTGCAGTGTCTGCAATGGAAGACACTGTCATGCAGATTCGGGTGTCATCTGCAAAGGAAGACACGGTGCTGTGGCTGACATCCTTGTCTATGTCGGATATGAGGATGAGGAACAAGATGGGAGCTAGTACTGTGCCTTGTGGAACAGAGCTTTTCACCGTAGCTGCCTCGGACTTTACTCTGTTGACGACTACTCTCTGTGTTCTGTTAGTGAGGAAATTATAGATCCATCGACCGACTTTTCCTGTTATTCCTTTAGCGCGCATTTTGTGCGCTATTACGCCATGGTCACACTTGTCGAAGGCTTTTGCAAAGTCTGTATATATTACATCTGCATTCTTTTTGTCTTCTAGTGCATTTAGGACCTTGTCGTAGTGATCCAGTAGTTGAGACAGACAGGAGCGACCTGTTCTAAACCCATGTTGCCCTGGGTTGTGTAACTGATGGGTTTCTAGATGGGTGGTGATCTTGCTTCTTAGGACCCTTTCAAAGATTTTTATGATATGGGATGTTAGTGCTATTGGTCTGTAGTTCTTTGCTGTTGCTTTACTGCCCCCTTTGTGGAGTGGGGCTATGTCTGTTGTTTTTAGTAACTGAGGGACGACCCCCGTGTCCATGCTCCCTCTCCATAGGATGGAAAAGGCTCGTGATAGGGGCTTCTTGCAGTTCTTGATGAACACAGAGTTCCATGAGTCTGGCCCTGGGGCAGAGTGCATGGGCATGTCATTTATCGCCTGTTCGAAGTCATTTGGCGTCAGGATAACATCGGATAGGCTTGTGTTAATCAAATTTTGTGGCTCTCTCATAAAAAATTCATTTTGATCTTCGACTCTCAGTCTGGTTAGCGGCTTGCTAAAAACTGAGTCATATTGGGACTTGAGTAGCTCACTCATTTCCTTGCTGTCATCTGTGTAGGACCCATCTTGTTTAAGTAGGGGCCCAATACTGGGCGTTGTTCTCGATTTTGATTTGGCATAGGAGAAGAAATACTTTGGGTTTCTTTCGATTTCATTTATAGCTTTTAGTTCTTCCCGCGATTCCTGACTCCTAAAGGATTCTTTTAGCTTAAGTTCGATGCTTGCAATTTCTCTGACCAGTGTCTCCCTGCGCATTTCAGATATATTGACCTCTTTTAGCCGCTCTGTTATTCTTTTCCGTCGCCTGTAAAGGGAGCGCCTGTCTCTTTCTATTTTACATCTACTCCTCCTTTTTCTTAGAGGAATAAGCCTTGTGCATACATCGAGTGCCACCGAGTTAATCTGATCTAGGCATAAGTTTGGGTCTGTGTTGCTTAGTATATCTTCCCAGCTTATATCGGTTAGGACTTGGTTTACTTGGTCCCACTTTATGTTTTTGTTATTGAAGTTGAATTTGGTGAATGCTCCCTCGTGACTAGTCTCATTTTGTCGGTCTGGGGCTCCTCGCATACATGTCTGAACCTCAATTATGTTGTGATCTGAGTATATTGTTTTTGATATGGTGACATTTCTTATCAGATCATCATTGTTGTTGAGGATTATAGAGCCATCTGGGGAGAATAGAGCCAGCTGGGGAAAGGATACAGCCAGCTGGGGGAATGACAGAGCCATCTGGTGGGCAGATAAAGCCAGCTGGGGAAGGACAGAGCCAGCAAGGGGAAATGGCAGAGCCAGCTAGCGGGGGTAGAAGCGAGAAAGGAGCCAATTGCTGCAAAGATAAAGCTGGACTATTCCAAAAGTTTTTATTACATTTATTTAATTTGTTTTGGCAGAAAGTCGACCTCAAACAGTTGCAATAAAGTGTTAGTATCCGGCTGCAACAAACTGACTTCCTGGCACAACATTTATTCTTCCATTTTTAAAGAAAATGTTGGGAAAGTCTGAGGCACTTCAAGTCATAGACGAGTGGAGGAGAGATGAGGTGAAGATGGGGAGGAAATGAAAAAAAAAGTGGAAAGAGGGGGAGAGAGGTGGAAAATGAGATGCAAGAGAAGCAAGTGGATCAAAGAGGACGAAGGCGAGGTGGAGGAAGTGGGGAAAAGGGATTAAAGGATGGAGAAAAAGAGAAAGATATGAAGGAAAGGTAGAGAAGAGGAAGTGGAGATGGAGGAAGGGAGATTACAGTAAAATAAGAAGATGAAGCCGAGGAGGAAGAGTGTGAGGGGGAAATCTGATTGCAGATACTAATTCCATAGTGAATGTATGAATAGCTGCGATGTACGTCGATTGTCTGAGATTCGCTTGTTAGTAGAGGTGTGTTGCTGCGTCACAGAGTGCTTCTATCATTACTCCGATTTACTCTGTTTATTTTGGCGTTGGGTTAATTAAGTTTATAGCTTTTGAATGTCTTGCCTTTTCACCGCTGTTCTTTTAACTTTAGGTAATATTTTTTATATCACACTTATTCCTTTAAAATGGCTTTCATTCTCCTATGTAAGATTATACTGTCTTTATGGTAACTGCTGTTCTTTCTTTTTTCATCCTGTCAGGCATGAGGAAGAAAGGGGTCCACCTGGCCACAAGTGTGGTCGTGAATATTTTCTAGGTATCACCTGTTACCTCACTTTGCTGAGTGAGTGAACCGGTTTCCTTTAACCTCTGCGAGGTATCTTATCGCCGGCGGGAGAGTCGAGTGAAGTCTCTTGCCTGTCTACTCACCAGTACACAACGTCTCATAAGCAGCCTTACTCTTGGCTGAGTAGAACTCCGCCTGTCTTCCATATTTGCCTTCAGATCTGGTCTGCATGACTCGCTCACTCACCGCTAAGGTTATAATCAGAGACAGAGTGTGTCGGCATCCTGCTCCAGCGTTTCGAAGGCTTATTTACTCCATCACTACTGCACTGATCCTCTGCACTACATCAGCTGTAGTCCCCGCAGCTTCTGCTACAATATTACTACCTGATTAACACAAATGCCGGGCATCACCACTCCATTCTCACCAATCTCATATTTTAATGTTGCTTAGCATTTGGTCACATTAAAATTAGTTTCATTTTCACTGCTTGATTCAATTTGGATTATCTTTCACATTTCAGTTTGTATTCTAGATGTATTTTAAAGTTTGCTATTGTATTCTCTATCTTTTACTTCATACACTTAAGTTTTTTTTTTTAATTTATTTTTTGTTTTACTTTTTTAAGTTTCCCAAAGAAAAGCAAAATATGGAGGATGAGGAAGATTAGGATTGGAAATAAAGAGCAAAACGACACTCTGAACGAGGAAAAAGTGGATCGAAGAGAAGATGGGGAAAAAGAGAGAATCAAAGACTGAAGCCGTTAATGGAGACATGAAGGATAAGGATTAAAGCTGGCAAAAAAATTAGAAGACGAGGATAAGGGAGGATGGTGTCTCCACATTTTAAAACTAAATATGAGGTTGTTTAAGTTTAAAATATAAGACGTTAAATGAAGGACAAATATTGTTAGACAAGACTCGGCCGGAACGTTAACTGTAGAACAGCAGCGTGAAGTCTGGGTGTTCTGGCTGGTGTGCTACATCAGCAGTGTAAAGTCTGGGTGTTCTGGCTGGTGTGCTACATCAGCAGTGTAAAGTCTGGGTGTTCTGGCTGGTGTGCTACATCAGCAGTGTAAAGTCTGGGTGTTCTGGCTGGTGTGGTACATCAGCAGTGTAAAGTCTGGGTGTTCTGGCTGGTGTGGTACATTAGCAGTGTAAAGTCTGGGTGTTCTGGCTGGTGTGCTACATCAGCAGTGTAAAGTCTGGGTGTTCTGGCTGGTGTGCTACATCAGCAGTGTAAAGTCTGGGTGTTCTGGCTGGTGTGCTACATAAGCAGTGTAAAGTGTGGGTGTTCTGGCTGGTGTGCTACATCAGCAGTGTAAAGTCTGGGTGTTCTGGCTGGTGTGGTACATCAGCAGTGTAAAGTCTGGGTGTTCTGGCTGGTGTGGTACATTAGCAGTGTAAAGTCTGGGTGTTCTGGCTGGTGTGGTACATCAGCAGTATAAAGTCTGGGTGTTCTGGCTGGTGTGGTACATTAGCAGTGTAAAGTCTGGGTGTTCTGGCTGGTGTGCTACATCAGCAGTGTGAAGTCTGGGTGTTCTGGCTGGGGACAACATCGGCAGAGAGCACTGGCTTCATTGTTCGTTGCAACAGTGTGTAGTTATCAGGTTTAACGAGTCATTTATATGACTAAGACCTGTGGCAGGAGAGACGAGTCGTGTCTCCCGACGACTAAAACAATAACAACAGTGAGTAAGCCCTGGGCTTCCCAATTTGCATGGAAAGAAAACTATCCACTGAAGGCGTTAGATAATATCCGGTCAGGATACTATTCCGGCTTTACTGTCTCTCAAATTTTATCAACGACTGCAAGAGGAGAGAGCCTTAAGCATCATTAACACAACCAAAAGAGATCACTGACCTGAGAGATGCAGTCTGCTGTCGTGCGGCAGTGTGGCTAGCAACATCTCTGGCGTTATTACTACGAGTACAATGAAAGTAGCATCTAACACCTCTTTGATATTCAAGGATCTCATGATGTAGAATTGCAAAAGCCTCACCGAGTCATTCCCTGTGATGGATGTGACAAAGTTTGTGTCGGGGGGAAGTGTCGAGGAAGCCTAAGCAGCGTCTGGAAGCATGAGTATGCATGGAGTGAAGATAACCTTAACAACGACTGCGTCAACGACAACAGGAACGAACAACAACAGCAACAACAGTAGCAACAACAGCAACAACAGTAGCAACAACAACAACAGCAATAATAACAGCAATAACAAAAGCAACCACAAGAACAGCAACAAGAGCAACAGCAGCAACAACAGCAGCAGCAGCAATAAGAAAAGCAACAACAGCGAGCAACAACAGCAACAACAACAGCAACAACAACAGCAACAACAATTTCTCTAATGCCTATTTCCAGTCGTGTAGGAATTCCTCAGTGCACTTTTAGACGTGCGGAAAATTATACATGTCCTTACCAAGATATGAAAGGAAACGTTTATAGCAGACACACACACACACACACACACACACACACACACACACACACACACACACACACAAACACAGTTGTGTCCCAGGGCGTCTACCTGAGCGAGAGCTGAAAGCTGAACAAACACCCGGAATCATGAACTTTCTGGCGTATGTATGCTTAAGCCAAAGAACTCTGTTCGAATTATGGTATTGCTTTTTCGTCCAAAATGATCCAACTAAGACGGCCTGAATATTTATTCACTGTGTCAGTGTAATTCTGATTTTTGGGGAGTGGTTGACGATCTTGATACTAGACGAGACCCTTAAAAGTAATCCTGGTTATGTGGTTATGATCATCTGATATTAACTACACTTGATGTGATTTAATGGTCACTTATCAAAGATAAACTGTGGGTTACCTCTCTATTCTCTCCCCACTCTCTTTCTCATAATCTTTGCTCTCTCTTTCAACACTTTGCCTTATCCTCTTTACTCTCTCTCTCTCTCTCTCTCTCTCTCTCTCTCTCTCTCTCTCTCTCGCTCTCTCTCTCTCTCTCTCTCTCTCTTTAATCTCACCCTCCATGTTTTTACTCTTTTCCATTGTCTGTGTCTTCTTTACTCTCTCCATCTGTCCAATTCCTCTTTACTCTCTGCATCTCATTTCTCTCTCCAGTTTTCCATCTCTTCTTTACTCTTACATTTCTTTACACACTCCCATATTTCATCTTGTTACTCTCTTCCACTCTACTTGTCAATATTCTCTCACATTCTCCATTTCCTATTTACTTTCTATTTACTCTTTCACACTCTTTTCTAGCCAGTAGCACTTTCCAGCTGCTGTACTGGTCAGTGATAACTGTTCAGAAGCAGTGTCGCTGGATCTTGCCACAGTCATGATGGTGAGATCAGTCTGTGAAAACCTTTGTTCATATATATATATAATGTCGTGCCGAATAAGTAAAATTGATCAGTTAGCAAGAACTCATTGAAAATTAAGTGTTTTCGAAAATTTTCTCTTATACGTTTAAAAATTTTTTTTTCATTTATGCTAATGTAAAAATTAATAATTTTGTACCAAAAGAACCTTTCAAAACTTACCTAACCTTATTATAACAAGCACAATTTAATTTACCTTTATTCAACTCAATATATTTTAGACAAGTTTACTATAATTTAATAAACAATCAAATATTTTTGCTTAAATAGCAACGCTCTTCTTGCCGAATAAGGCAAGGGAAAATTTGTGTATGCAATAATTTCACAAAAATCATTCTGAACCTAACGAAAAAAACATATTTCATTGTGTTTGTTTATTATTAAATTATTTAAACTTATCTAAAATATATTTAGTTGGAGTATATATATTGCGCTTTTTATAATAAGGTTAGGTAAGTTTTCTAAGGTTCTTTTGGTACAAAATTATTAATTTTTACATTAATATAAATTGAAAAATATATTTTTATATAGAGATGTGTTCATACCCAACGTCACCTGTTCGTACTGCAGTGTGACATCAACGACTTCGAATATAAGGAAATATACCCACTAACGTCAACGCAATTACCATAATTATTTATAGCAATTTATGAAAGTGAGCCTCAAAAATTCCAGAAATCAGTTATGTAAAAGACACGTTATAAATCTGAGGAAAAATGATTATTATATAGAATTTAGGTCCATGCAAGGCATGTGACGTGCAGCACACGTCACACGTCACACGTCACTCTCCTCTCCTACACGAGTCTCACCGCTCCCCTTGTTCTTCTGGGTGGCACCTGACGAGTCTCACTTATATTATGGTAGTTTTTATATCCGTCTGACTGACGACTAAGTCACCAGTGCCGTCATGTCCTTCTTAAGATTCTTGACTCTCCATTAGTCTTTTCTCCTTTTAGCCTGTGAAATTATGTTCTTGATTTTATCTCAATCACGGTCAGTTTTGATGCCCAAGTCCAACTTAAATATGTAGTTTTAAAGCCGAACTTAGTGTAATAGGAAGCAAAATAAAAGAATCTATATGTCTATAAAAAAATTTCCGGTATTATGCGTGTGTTACAAAGTGTTTTCCTCCTGCATATAAGATATTATGCTGATATATTATCTCATTAATATAATATTAATATAACTGCCGTTCTAAATATTCACAGTTTTTTTGTTTTTAATGGAAATTGATGGTTAAGATGAAATTCAATATGCCTGGATATTGCACCTTGACCAGACCAGCTCCCGCGCCATGAAACTGTCAGCGCAGGATCCAATAAGCCAGTTTGTGACCACCGAAAACCTGAGAACTGAAGTTCAAAATGTTTCCAACTGGGTAAAATTGATTTGCATGAATTACTTTCTCTTGCCCACCCACCAGCAAGGTAGGCTACCCGCACGGCTGCTCGCATGCACGTCCTCCCGCACGCCGTGAGAATGCACGCCCTCCTTTCCTTCCGCGCAACTTCCCACACGCCCGGCCGCCCGCCCATCTGTACGTATGTTCTCCTGGATGCACACCAACTAATTCGACTGCCCGCCCACCAGCCCGCATGAACGCCCTTGGTTCTCTAGCAGCGTTCATGAACTTCGGACAAACTTTACTGAGCATTCCAGTAACCTACTTTTCCCCAGGATCCAGGATCTCCAGTTTTTCATGCTGACACAAACCGGTATCGATGGCTCAAGTCCCAGTACTTGTTGAGTGTAACTTCATCCTTATGACCAGAAGCGCAGCCCGCATCTCCCTTTATCCCTAAACTGAAATCGATATAGATACCATCCAGAGTAGAAACACAAATAGTCTCACACACCAATAGTCTGCCACTCTGCCAGGGATATATTTGCGATCCCATTAGGACGGTTAACAGAATTACCGGGGATTGGACGACACTCAGGAAGGTGGTTCTCTCTCAGCCAGGCACTCAGATGTAGCGAGGCTTCCTTGAATGTTGCCGCTGTCGTCCTGGGGTCGTACAAGCCAACTTTTGTCATTTGAATGATTTATACCTGGCAGAGGAAAGTGATAAATTTTAATCTCGACGCTAAAACCTGTTATTCTGTGTATATAGCAGCAGCAAGGTGAAGAGCCGCTGAAATGCTGAGGGTATGTGGGTCGAAACGTGTGTCTAATGTTAAAATATGAAGTGCTATTAAGAAGTCTCCAGAGTGATATGCACTCACGACTGCGAGATGGACAATCTCCATTTTTGCACATTACAGCTTGGAACATATCTTGAAAAATCACAGTGGCCGTAACCCCAGTTCCGTTCAGCTTGGGCAAAATAGGCAATGAGTAAATGGGGAAGAAAGTTTCCCTACACACACTGCTGGGCAGATACGATACATGCAACTCAGACATAAACAGACGAGTAAAGGCTACTTTTATGAATGCATAAACACAGCTTGTAATAACGACGGTGACTGGTTGACAAAGACTACTGCTGGTACTTTCTGTTCCTCTGTGTAAAACCAGATTTATGAATGCAGATATGAAATATTTACTCATCGGATATTAGATCCAAAATCATAAAACCATAATCATTTTATAAAGTGACTGAATATATTGTAAGGAAAATATCTCTTTCCTCACATGATGCATACACAGTCTTGCTGGACGGGCTGGGTGACTGTGTCAGACTCATTCTATATAATTATGTTTAACAGAATGTTTGTAATTTGTATAAGATATAAAAATAATGTTATTATAACTATAGCGTGTTGTAAAATGAGAAATGGTGTAGCTACTTTCTTAATGTTAATACTTAACACATGAATACGGGAGTCAAATTTGAGTTCTTACATTTTCCGTTCTGTCCCTTTGACTTAAAACTAGTGACAATTGCGTTTTACAATGGACACACACACGGGCACACACACACACACACACACACACAGGGGCCAGGAGCTTGGACTCGACCCGTGCAACCTCAACTAGGTGAGTACACACACACAATATATATATATATATATATATATATATATATATATATATATATATATATATATATATATATATATATATATATTATTATTAGTAGTAGTATTTTTTATTAACACACTGGCCGATTCCCACCAAGGCAGGGTGGCCCGAAAAAGAAAAACTTTCACCATCATTCACTCCATCACTGTCTTGCCAGTGATGGAGTGAATATAATATATAAGACAGAATGTAGGATTGCGGATGAGCAAGGAGGTTTCAGAGTGGGTAGGGGATGTGTAGATCAAGTGTTTACATTGAAGCATATATGTGAATAGTATTTAGATAAAGGTAGGGAAGTTTTTATTGCATTTATGGATTTAGAAAAGGCATATGATAGAGTGGATAGGGAAACAATGTGGCAGATGTTGCAAGTATATGGAATAGGTGGTAAGTTACTAATTGCTGTAAAGAGTTTTTATGAGTATAGTGAGGCTCAGGTTAGGGTATGTAGAAGAGAGGGAGATTACTTCCGGGTAAAAGTAGGTCTTAGACAGGGATGTGTAATGTCACCATGATTGTTTAATATATTTATAGATGGGGTTGTAAAAGAAGTAAATGCTAGGGTGTTCGGGAGAGGGGTGGGATTAAATTATGGGGAATCAAATTCAAAATGGGAATTAACACAGTTACTTTTTGCTGATGATACTGTGCTTATGGGTGATTCTAAAGAAAAATTGCAAAGGTTAGTGGATGAGTTTGGGAATGTGTGTAAAGGTAGAAAGTTGAAAGTGAACATAGAAAAGAGTAAGGTGATGAGGGTATCAACTGATTTAGATAAAGAAAAATTGGATATCAAGTTGGGGAGGAGGAGTATGGAAGAAGTGAATGTTTTCAGATACTTGGGAGTTGACGCGTCGGCGGATGGATTTATGAAGGATGAGGTTAATCATAGAATTGATGAGGGAAAAAAGGTGAGTGGTGCATTGAGGTTATGTGGAGTCAAAAAACGTTATCTATGGAGGCAAAGAAGGGAATGTATGAAAGTATAGTAGTACCAACACTCTTATATGGGTGTGAAGCTTGGGTGGTAAATGCAGCAGCGAGGAGACGGTTGGAGGAAGTGGAGATGTCCTGTCTAAGGGCAATGTGCGGTGTAAATATTATGCAGAAAATTCGAAGTGTGGAAATTAGGAGAAGGTGTGGAGTTAATAAAAGTATTAGTCAGAGGGCAGAAGAGGGGTTGTTGAGGTGGTTTGGTCATTTAGAGAGAATGGATCAAAGTAGAATGACATGGAAAGCATATAAATCTATAGGGGAAGGAAGGCGAGGTA
Organism: Cherax quadricarinatus; assembly: GCF_038502225.1. NCBI lineage: Eukaryota > Metazoa > Arthropoda > Malacostraca > Decapoda > Parastacidae > Cherax > Cherax quadricarinatus. Next base: position 5,242,073 of record NC_091308.1, read on the forward strand.
GGGGTCGTCCTCGAAAGGGTTGGAGAGAGGGGGTAAAGGAGGTTTTGTGGGCGAGGGGCTTGGACTTCCAGCAAGCGTGCGTGAGCGTGTTAGATAGGAGTGAATGGAGACGAATGGTACTTGGGGCCTGACGATCTGTTGGAGTGTGAGCAGGGTAATATTTAGTGAAGGGATTCAGGGAAACCGGTTATTTTTATATAGCCGGGCTTGAATCCTGGAAATGGGAAGTACAATGCCTGCACTTTAAAGGAGGGGTTTGGGATATTAGCAGTTTGGAGGGATATGTTGTGTATCTTTATAGGTATATGCTTCTAAACTGTTGTATTCTGAGCACCTCTGCAAAAACAGTGATTATGTGTGTGTGGTGAAAGTGTTGAATGATGATGAAAGCATTTTCTTTTTGGGGATTTTCTTTCTTTTTTTGGATCACCCTGCCTCGGTGGGAGACGGCCGACTTGTTGAAAAAAAAAAAAAAAATAAATAAATAAATATATATATATGTATATATATATATATATATATATATATATATATATATATATATATATATATATATATGTATATATATATATATATATATATATATATATATATATATATATATATATATATATGGGGTAGTGGAACAGAATTCTTCCTCCGTAAGCAATGCGTGTCGTCAGAGGTAGCTAAAATGCAGGGAGCAAGGGGCTAGTGACCCCCTTCTCCTGCGTAGTTACTAAATTTAAAAAGGGAAACTTTGTTTTTGTTTTAGGTCACCCTGCCTCGGTGGGAATCGGCCAGTGTGATAATAATATATATATATATATATATATATATATATATATATATATATATATATATATATATATATATATATATTTATATATATTTATATGCAATAAGATCACAGTAAACAGGTGATTTTAAAATATGCAAAACAACCATTGTGAAAAAGTAGTGAAATTCCACGCGCTTTCGGGACTACTCACATTCCTTGACAATGTGAGTAGTCACGAAAGCGCTTGGAATTTCACTACTCTTTCACAGTGGTTGTTTTGCATATATATATATATATATATATATATATATATATATATATATATATATATATATATATATATATATATATATATATATATATATATATATATATATATATATATATATATATATATATATATTATTATTATCACACTGGCCGATTCCCACCAAGGCAGGGTGGCCCGAAAAAGGAAAACTTTCACCATCATTCAATCCATCACTGTCTTGCCAGAAGGGTGCTTTACACTACAGTTTTTAAACTGCAACATTAACACCCCTCCTTCAGAGTGCAGGCACTGTACTTCCCATCTCCAGGACTCAAGTCCGGCCTGCCGGTTTCCCTGAACCCCTTCATAAATGTTACTTTGCTCACACTCCAACAGCACGTCAAGTATTAAAAACCATTCGTCTCCATTCACTCCTATCAAACACGCTCACGCACGCCTGAAAGTGTATTTGGGGCGACGGAGAACTGTGTGCATCTCGTGGTGGTGGTGAGCCACTTGGGAACAAGTCTTATGCGACAGTGCGTGGATTTATAATCAACTCGCTGATAGGATGTGCCTTTTTAATGCATTAAAACAACACGGCGGAAATCAGACGAGAATATCTTTAAGAGGAGAAGCTCCAAGCGATACCCAGCCATCTTTCAAGTAAGATTCAGCCAGCACCCAGCTGGTGCTGGAGGAGAGCAACAAAGTCGAGGCAGTGAAGGTGATAATGACTCCGGATCGTTTGATTAGAGTATCAGGTCGTTTATCAGCGAGTGTCGGCCTCAAGGTCAGTGAAGCAAAGTGAAGGGAAAGGTAGAGGCAAAGGGAGGGGTAGATGGGGGTGAGTGTGGGAGAAAAGGAAAACCGAGGGTAAGGGAAGGTGGAGTTAAAGAGAGGGGAAGGTGAAGCTAGTGGGAAGGGGAAGTGCAGTTGAAGGGAGGGAAAGGGATGTAGAATTGAGGGGAGGGGAAGGGGAAGTGGAGCTGAGGGAAGGGGAAGGGAATGCCTTATTTATGTCAAGGCTTCAATACCAGCTGTGTAAATATCTTGTATAAAACATTAAACAGACCAAATTAAAAGAATACTAAACGCAAAGTGAAAGCAGATTGAAAGTGTCAGAGAGAAAGATTAAAGTTTTCTTTGAAGTAACAAACAGCGATAACTGTAAACACGGAGGGAAGAGCCGCCGGCCTTCACACTGGCGACCTGACAAAGGGGCTGCAGTTACAGTCAGGAAAAACACTGCTGATTCTCACTTTTCACCAGAACTTTGCGTCTTGAGAAGAAAGAGGAATTTGCCTACTACTCTGGGCTATTCTGATTTTATTTTCCATTGTTTTCCTGCAAGACGGAAGAGCAGCACACCAGTAAGCAGACCCACACTCAAGAAAGGTGCATCTCTTTTTCCTTAATCTAGTGAGTGGAGGAGCAGTGATATGAAGCGCTGGCAACTGACAATTACACTTAACACATGCTCTACCAAATGTTACTTTCTTCCAGTTGAAGACTCACATGACCTCGAGCAGAGCACCGCCTGGAAAATCTGAAATTTGCTCCAGCACGGACTGCAACCCTGGCGATGGCTTAATGCTTTCGGAACATAATGCTTACATGTAAATCTTTTATTTTACCTTGAAAACAAGTAAACAGTGTTTCTTGCAAACTTGACCACGACTTAAGCTTGCTATATGTAAACATCACAAGTGAAATTTACAATATTAACAGGCCTCTGCCTGAGGTAGGACTGCTCCTGAGGACACCATTTTGAAAATATTTAATATATTCGAGACGAAGAGTAGAAAAATCCCTGCATGGAGTTTCCTAATAGGTCTTTCCAAGCGTGTGCTTAGTATATTGGTCTTGACCTTCACCTACTCCAGTCTTCCCTGTGAATCACAGACTGTCAACCCCTGAACATCTAGGCAGGAACTCAGCTTTTCCTCCCTCTACTTTCACTTACTTATCTCCAGTAGGCAAAATCTTCTATAATTGCTGATAAAGTCCAACAGCAACGTCAAGCATCGTTGATGCTCATTCAAATTCCCACATTCGTCTACCTCCTACAAACACCAAACGCCCACCCACTCCACACCCATAAAGAAACAATCCCAACTTTACACCCAATACAGTACAGGACAGGAAAGAAATATCAGTACCTCCAGTAAAAAAAAAAAAAAGCAGAAACAAGAGGGTAAGATTATGTTTTAAAATGCCAATAGGACAACAAACAGCAATAGTCAATTAAGTAAAAGAGTAGATGACAGAACTCATAAGAATAACTGATGTAATTATTGCAATGAGATGGAAGAGTGACAATTTACGCTAACGTCGAATATCCGGTGAAATTTTAAGGATGTGAACTAAAACAGTGTAGAATTAGAGGACTAAATAACAGGAACTATAGTAAACGGGGAGGCAAAGGTAATGTTAGAAGAGATACATAACCTACGTCTATCGTGCAAGTGAAGTGACCTGGTGTGTATTAGGACAACAACAGTACAGTAAACATCCTAGAGAATGCAACACGAAAGGTGGGAAGAGCCAAACCAGAAACCATTATTCATTAGGGAGTTCACTCACAGAGTTGTGTATATTATGAGTACCTAATAATGAGAGAGAGAGAGAGAGAGAGAGAGAGAGAGAGAGAGAGAGAGAGAGAGAGAGAGAGAGAGAGAGAGAGAGAGACCTAATTAATATTTGCATAAATAACTCATTATAGTTGTGACCAGATATAAACATGCAAATAGTTCATTACCTTTGTCACTTGTTCAGCTATCAAAACACTGGGACCCGGATCCAGTCCCAGTCCTCTGTAATCCTTTGACTATAGCCCACAGGAGGGTTTGGGGTGCATAATAAACATGTTAAACCAGCTTGAACTAAATTAATAAGCAGATATTTGTAAAATGTTAAAATTAGGTTTTGATAAGCGATAAAACAAAGAGTAATTTAATTATGTGGTAAACCTTGGTAACTTCTGAGAAATGGTCTGGTGATACCGACAAGATGTGGAAAAAGGCACTTATGTACAGTTTAGGACATTTATTAAAGGAAACGCTTCGCCGCGAGTGGCTTTCTTAGTCCTAATACAGAGAAAACTAAGAAAACGAATATATATAGTGACAGGAGTCAGGTACGCAACACTCCACCTGACTCCTGTCACTATATATACTCGTTTTCTTAGTTATCTCTGTATTAGGACTGAGGAAGCCACTCGTGGCGAAAGGTTCCCTTTAATAAATGTCCTGGTATAAACCTTGGTAATAAATACCGACAAGTTGGTTTAGAAAGACACGTAAGCAAACACTATAACATATTTATTAGAAAACGTTTCGGTCCTGGAACCTTGATCAAGGTCCCAGGACCGAAACGTTTTCTAATAAATATGTCATAGTGTTTGCTTATGTGTCTTTCCAAACCAATAAATGTCCTGAACTGTACACAAGTACCATTTTCCACAACTTATTAGCTTCTGCTTGGAGTCGTTCTTTTCAAGCATGTCTCTGACGAGAAATTGATCAGACCTGTAGCTTTCTCTCCATAGCTTTGGGAAAAGTAGGCAAGATTTTGACTCACGAAGCTACGAACGTAAGAGAAAATGACTAAACTGACGGAAGCAATAAAGTGGTTACCAAGTTTTCTGCTTGAACTAATATTTTTTCAAAGTTAAGTTGTGGGAATGTTTGTAATGCAGATTTTATGTGAATGAAAAACAATTCTCCCCCCGAGTTAATGCTACAACTACCCCTCCTGAGAACGCCAATAATTCACCTAAAACTTTAAAAGCCTATCACAAGTGAATCCACCGGTAAAAAAACTGTAAAAGAAACCATAAGCTCTGAAGAATCTATAACATATATTATCGATAAATAGTTAGTTTTGTACTGAATCATTTAAGTGCTTTATATCTTATTCCTGTTTTTTGATTAATCTGAAATAACTTATTTAAAAATAATAAAAAAAAACAGAACGCCCCAGAGAGCGCGAAAATGTTTAAAAGAGCTCCGTTTCATACACTATGAGCAGGTTAATTAATAAGACCTGCAATACATAATCACCTATATTCATCAGTAAAGATGACCAAGTGTCGCATGCGTCTTTCTTATCAACTTGGCAACAATGAATTCCTTTTATAATATTGTACATATGACACGCTAGCAGTACCGTCTTTGATGATTATATTCTATTTATCTACACTACTGTGGTACTAATTTACGCCACACAACTCACCAGCACTACTGTGGTGCCAACCTCTGCTGCATCTTCTAATACTTTAAAACGCTTTTCTGTGGATAATTGGTCCAGGCTAGAAAAAGGCCAGATGATAGAAGGATATAAGCACATTGCGTTATCTCTGGCAGATCATTATGTAATGATTATCAGTGTTGCAATCCCTGTGACACAGACACATGTTAAACTCACCTCTACACCTGCTCACAGTCCACCTTCACACGACTCACCTGCAAGGAAAGAAAAATCATATCAGTACAATAGTGCAAACATTGTCACACTGGTATAAATATTTGTGTACATGTATAAACATTAGTTCACTAGCACTAGTAATAGTATACTAATAAAAAGAACAGTAAATTAGTTCAAACAGTAGCACAAACAGTGCGCTCTGGTCATATGTACATGAACCTCCACTAGGTCAGGTGTACACAACTCTCACTCAAGAAATACGAGGGAGTTGGTCAACTTGTTGAACCATCTGCCGAAGCTCCTGGAAACTGGGAAGAATTTCCTCGAATCGATGAAAACAAGATCGAGCTTTGCTCATTCCAGGCCCAGTCTTGTAAACCACTGTCACTGGATCTGACAAACTGGTCATATCACACTAATATTATGTGCAGTATACATAGAGTGATCTTGATCCAGGCACCCGAAATATGTTTCCGTACATAGATGCTATGGAATAAGGACATTTAGAGGTGTTATTGTGGAAAGTTGACACAATACTACTCGACACTTTAAGCCATTAACATCCCTGAACAATATACTGCAGTTGTAGCCGTTACCATCTCCACAACCTACCAGCCCTATTACCTATGACTACCTACCTGCACTTTCACCACCTAACGCCATTTTTCTCCCTAAATATCTCCACAGCATACCAGCCCTATCACCTGTTATCATTTACCAGCACTGCTATCCTATTATCACCTACCAGCCCCATCACCTACCAGCTCCATCATCTATTATCATCTACCTGCCCCATCACCTACCAGCCCCATCACTTATTATCACCTACCAGCAATACTACCCCGTAACATCGTCTATCACCATTTAACACTATCTATCACACTTATCACCATAGACTTCAATTTTTTCCCTTAACTTTACGGCGTGGAGGGGAATTTTCAGAGTTTGAAAAAACTCAGAATTATTTTTTTCCAACTTTAGGCGCGATAAACACATTCTGACGCCGCGTTCTGATAATTTAGGATTAGCGTTTTAAGGAAAAAACGAGATGCGTAAATCCGTGTTATGAGAGTACTGTATTCACACTGCACGTACGTATAAAAGAAGTTTGATGCTGGGAATATACGGTTAATTATAAGCAAACATCCGGTGAATATTTTCTTGATTGCTCTAAGAATGCAGATGTAATATATACAGACTTTGCAAAAGCCTTCGACAAGTGTGACCATGGCATAATAGCGCACAAAATGCCTGCTAAAGGAATAACAGGAAAAGTTGGAAGATGGATCTATAATTTCCTCACAAACAGAACACAGAGAGTAGTAGTCAACAGAGTAAAGTCTGAGGCGGCTACGGTGAAAAGCTCTGTTCCACAAGGCACAGTACTAGCTCCCATCTTGTTCCTCATCCTCATATGTGACAGACATGGATGTCAGCCACAGCACTGTGTCTTCCTTTGCAGATGACACCCGAATCTGCATGACAGTGTCTTCCATTGCAGACACTGCAAGGCTCCAGGCGGACATCAGCCAAATCTTTCAGTGGGCTGCAGAAAACAATATGAAGTTCAACAATGAGAAATTTCAATTACTCCGATATGGTAAACATGAGGAAATTAAAACTTCATTAGAGTACAAAACAAATTCCTTCCACAAAAGAGAGCGAGAAACCAACGTCAAAGACCTGGGAGTGATCATGTAGGAGGATCTCACCTTCAACGACCATAACATTGTATCAATCGCATCTGCTAGAAAAATGGCAGGATGGATAATGAGAACCTTCAAAACTAGGGATGCAAAGCCCATGATCACACTCTTCAGGTCGCTTGTTCTATCCAGGCTGGAATATTGCTGCACACTAACAGCACCTTTCAAGGGAGGTGAAATTGCTGACCTAGAAAATGTACAGAGAACCTTCACGGCACGCATAATGGAGATAAAACACCTCAATTACTGGGAGCGCTTGAGGTTCCTGAACCTGTACTCCCTGGAACGCAGGCGGGAGAGATACATGATTATATACATCTGGAAAATCCTAGAGGGACTAGTACCGAACTTGCACACGAAAACCACTCACAACGAAAGCAAAAGACTCGGCAGACGATGCAACATCCACCCAATGAAAAGCAGGGGTGTCACTAGCACGTTAAGAGACAATACAATAAGTGTCAGGGGCCCAAGACTGTTCAACTGCCTCCCAGCGTGCATAAGGGGGATTACCAACAGACCCCTGGCAGTCTTCAAGCTGGCACTGGAGAAGCACCTAAAGTCGGTACCTGACCAGCCGGGCTGTGGCTCGTACATTGGATTGCGTGCAGCCAGCAGTAACACCCTGGTTGATCAGGCTCTGATCCACCAGGAGGCCTGGTCACAGACCGGGCCGCGGGGGCGTTGACCCCCGGAACTCTCTCCAGGTAAACTCCAGGTAATGTCTGAGTATTCGATGGCATTTCTTCTTTTACGTCCAGGGACAATATACCTTTTACGTCCAGGGACAATATACCTTTTACGTCCAGGGACAATATACTTTTTACGTCCAAGGACAACATACCTCATACAAGCACCAGTGTTTGAAATATTATTCACACAAACTAGATGTGGAGACTACGAAGGAAGCTTCAGTTAGGGACTAAAGCGTTAACTAGTTTGCACTTTCAATTTAACTCGCCTGTTAAGTGCCAAACTTGGTATTGCAAACTGGCAGATTCTTCATCGTGTTAAGAGCAGCCAGCGCTGACCTGAATTAAAATGATGTTCTACCCACGGGGGGATTCTCACTTCCTGACATGCTACACACGGTGGGGATTCTCACTTCCTGACATGCTACACACGGTGGGGATTCTCACTTCCTGACATGCTACCCACGGTGGGGATTCTTCCTGACATGCTACCCACGGTGGGGATTCTTACTTCCTGACATGCTACCCACGGGGGGATTCTCACTTCCTGACATGCTACCCACGGTGGGGATTCTCACTTCCTGACATGCTACCCACGGTGGGGATTCTCACTTCCTGACATGCTACCCACGGTGGGGATTCTTACTTCCTGACATGCTACCCACGGTGGGGATTCTCACTTCCTGACATGCTACCCACGGTGGGGATTCTCACTTCCTGACATGCTACCCACGGTGGGGATTCTTACTTCCTGACATGCTACCCAAGGTGGGGATTCTCACTTCCTGACATGCTACCCACGGTGGGGATTCTCACTTCCTGACATGCTACCAACGGTGGGGATTCTTACTTCCTGACATGCTACCCAAGGTGGGGATTCTCACTTCCTGACATGCTACCCACGGTGGGGATTCTCGCTTCCTGACATGCTACCCACGGTGGGGATTCTTACTTCCTGACATGCTACCCACGGTGGGGATTCTCACTTCCTGACATGCTACCCACGGTGGGGATTCTCACTTCCTGACATGCTACCCACCGTGGGGATTCTCACTTCCTGACATGCTACCCACGGTGGGGATTCTCACTTCCTGACATGCTACCCACCGTGGGGATTCTCACTTCCTGACATGCTACCCAAGGTGGGGATTCTCACTTTCTGACATGCTACCCAAGGTGGGGATTCTCACTTCCTGACATGCTACCCACGGTGGGGATTCTTACTTCCTGACATGCTACCCAAGGTGGGGATTCTCACTTCCTGACATGCTACCCACGGTGGGGATTCTCACTTCCTGACATGCTACCCACGGTGGGGATTCTCACTTCCTGATTTGCTACCCACGGGGGGATTCTCACTTCCTGACATGCTATCAAAGGTGGGGATTCTCACTTTCTGACATGCTACCCAAGGTGGGGATTCTCACTTCCTGACATGCTACCCACGGTGGGGATTCTTACTTCCTGACATGCTACCCACCGTGGGGATTCTCACTTCCTGACATGCTACCCAAGGTGGGGATTCTCACTTCCTGACATGCTACCCAAGGTGGGGATTCTCACTTCCTGACATGCTACCCACGGTGGGGATTCTTACTTCCTGACATGCTACCCACCGTGGGGATTCTCACTTCCTGACATGCTACCCAAGGTGGGGATTCTCACTTCCTGACATGCTAATCACGGTGGGGATTCTTACTTCCTGACATGCTACCCACGGTGGGGATTCTCACTTCCTGACATGCTACCCACGGTGGGGATTCTCACTTCCTGACATGCTACCCACGGTGGGGATTCTCACTTCCTGACATGCTACCCACGGTGGGGATTCTCACTTCCTGACATGCTACCCACGTCATTTATACACACACACACATCATTCAGGACTCTTTACACAGTGTACGTCAGGCCCATATTGGAGTACGCAGCACCAGTTTGTAACTCCTAAATGACTGAGGCTGTTCTATGGCCCATGCCCTGTTGGCAAAAACTCTCGCTTCACACGGTGGAGTCCGGGTTGGATTCCCGGCAAGGGTAGAAGCATTGGGCGTGTTTCTTTACATCGATGTACCTATTCACCCATTAGTAATAATGGATACCTGGGTGTTAGCCGACTGCTGTAGGTCGCATCCTGGGACAAAACTGACCTAATTTACCGAAATGCTCAGCATTACAAGGGGCTGTCTATACAGTAGTAAGTCATTGATGTCAGATAGGCCTGTATACCTTGTACATGTAGTTGTAAAATAAAGATATTATTATTATTATTATTATTATTATTATTATTGGATTTATGTTACTAGTTCGTAGTGGTGAAGAGGCAGGGGGTAGAGGGCAAGAGGCCAGGTTATCGGGAAGATGGGCAAGGGAAGTGGTGAGAAGTCATGCGGAGAATAAAGATTGTGGGGGCAGGATGTTGGTTTAAGGGGGCCCAGGGGTGGAGGTTGGTGGGAGCGCAGAACTTAGGGGTAGTGAACTTGGGAAGGCAAAGGAAGGGCAAGGCGGGGAACTTTCTCAAGTTTTTTTTGGCCTTGGAGTGAACTTGGGAAGGCAGTAGAGGCGCGAGGCGGGAAACATTTTTAACTGTTTTTTTTTTTCGGTCTTGATGCGCATTCTGTGAGCTTTTGGAGTCTTGAACATCAGGGTTTTAGCAGACTCTTTACATTATTCAGCCTTGAGACACTACACGATCTTGGGATTCTTGCTGCTCTCCGCGCATCTTCAAGCACTCGACGGAGTTTTCATTCTTGACTTTCTATATTCGATCCTAGATCAAAGATCTTGCTCCAAGATGTTGACGCACATGTAAAGTGCGTCAAGATCTTTGAGCACATTTTCCGCAATTTTACGCATTCAGTGCGCTCTTATGGTCCTCACTAGAGGCTATATTACCAAAGCTCAACTCACATCAAAATCAACCAAGCTGGTAATAACAGTAACATATCAACGTGTCCTTTTAAGAAAAAACACGAGTTGATAATGCAAATATGACTGAGCATCAAGAACAGTAATTCGTAGTAGGTGTGACGCAAACACTGCGATACAATCAAGGTTCCTGTGAAGAAAAGCAACTCAATCACCATAATCAAGATTTACTTCAGGAACAAAATATAACAAGAGATAATATTTAATATACAATGCATCAGATGCAATATACTGCCAATACACCACCATCCCTTCATGACAACTCCCCAAGAATTTCGTCCATAAGTGTTGGCTAGCACACAGGTACCTATTCACTACTGGACAAATAAGGGCAACCTGTGTCTGTAGACTTGCCTTGACTTACCCAGGATTTATCCCGGGCCCATCTGTTGTGTGACGAAGGTGCTACGAATGAGGTACGAAACTGTGTAACAAATGAAAAAAATACTTGAATAGTGAGCATGAATACTCAAGTAGAGACGATGATGCTTCCCATCAGTGAACGTCACAACCAAACGTTTTTATTTACTGGTGAACGTGACGTTTTGCACGTTTTGTGACGCATTCATTTTCACACGTTCGCTGTCTTCTGTCAAGAATGACAAACTTTTCTAAAACTCAAATGACAGTGTTGAAAACTATATGAGCAGCTGGTCTTAACCCATGAACACACACACCAGCTGGTCTTATCCCATGAACACACACAGCAGCTGGTCTTATCCCATGAACACACACAGCAGCTGGTCTTATCCCATGAACACACACAGCAGCTGGTCTTATCCCATGAACACACACAGCAGCTGGTCTTATCCCATGAACACACACAGCAGCTGGTCTTATCCCATGAACACACACAGCAGCTGGTCCTATCCCATGAACACACACAGCAGCTGGTCTTATCCCATGAACACACACACAGCAGCTGGTCTTATCCCATGAACACACACAGCAGCTGGTTCTATCCCATGAACACACACAGCAGCTGGTCTTATCCCATGAACACACAGCAGCTGGTCCTATCCCATGAACACACAGCAGCTGGTCTTATCCCATGAACACATACACAGCAGCTGGTCTTATCCCATGAACACACACAGCAGCTGGTCCTATCCCATGAACACACACAGCAGCTGGTCTTATCCCCGTGAGGACACAACTTCTGTATGGGTTATACACCAAATATGGAATGAGAGGCAATCAAATTCGATCCAGATTTCTTGGATCAAAAATCCTTCACTGGCATCAAGGGAGGGCTTTTAATGATAATCGAGGGGCTTGTGATGCATGGAATGGGACGTGTCCTCCCCTTCCTTGGTTGAAACCAGATTGCCTCCCATTCCTTAGGTGCTCTATGATCTCTACTGGTTTAGAGCTTATGAAGCGTCGGTGAGAGTTGATCACGGCTCTGGGATATTAATATTTACATAGTTTAACAATGTGTCGAGCATTCATTGTTTACCCTTAAGACCACTATTGTCCCCAGTAATGTTTATTGTACCTATAGGTGATCAATAATATTTTCTTGTTCGTCCCCTGCTCCCCTGTTGTGCATAATAATAATGTTTACTTATATGTCCCTCTGTTGTGCATAATAATGTTTACCTGTAGGTTCTCTGTTGTCCATGGTATTTATTTATTGGTCCCCTGTTGTCCTCAGCAGGCTCACTTGTTAACAGTAATGTTTACCGATAGGTCTCCTGTTGAACATGTTTACCTACGGCCACTATGGCCGACCCTGGTAATATTTACATATATGGTTCCTGGTCGCTTTGGAACTGTATTAACTTGGGCGTTCACTTGTGCTTCCTTCTCTGGTTACTGCTCCATATACCTCGGTTCATTGCTAAAAATGCCCGCCCTATTCACAGACATAGTTACTTCAGCAGAAATCCAATTTTCTCTCCTCTATTTCTCTCGCTTCCATCCTCGTCATTCACTTGCATTGTTAGTTATTGGAATATTCAAGTTATTTATATATCCCTCCACTTTCCACTTTCCCGGTCTTACTTCGTTTGCTACACTCTAGCAATATACTGGAATCGTGTTCCCCTCACACATTTCTTCTTTCCAGTTAGTTATGCGCCCAATTTGCACCCTCTGTTTTTTTTTTTTTTTTTTTTTTTCTTGTCTATCCCCTTCCTCTTTCTGCGTCCGAGGTAGTTAATTCCCAGGCTGAGTTTGCTCTCCTAACATCCTCTGGCCAGACTGCTGATGCTGGTCCTCATCCTACTTTCCCTTCTGGTGTAGGTAATAGAGTTCCTGTTTCTGCTGGTTCTAAAGCTGCTTCTGCTGTGATGATGGTGCTGATGATGGTGGTGGTGGCCACTTTATTAGATACGCCTTTCTTATGTTGGGTAGGACTCTTATTGCCTCAAGAACATGTTGACATGACAGGAACAGGCAGTTGCTGCAGATCTGCCAGCTGTACATTCATACTGGGAATCTCCTATTCCACCACATCCCTGGGGTTTATGCAAAATTCGCCAGACCAGGCGACGTTTATCCAATCTGTAACTGTCCAGTTTTGGTGAACCTGTGCCTACTATATCCTCAGTTTCCTGCTCATAGCTGACAGGAGTGAAACCTGGTGTGATTTTTCTGTTGTTGAAACCCATCCACTTAGAGGCTCGACGTGTTGTGCATTCAGAGATGCGTTTCTACATATCACTGTTGTAACACATGGTTATACGAAATATTCTCACCTTCTGTCCGCTTAAACCAATCTGGCTATTCTCTGGCTTGTCATTATGAAGGAATTTTCGCTCACTGGATGTTGTGTGTTTTTCACACCATTCTCTGTAAATTCAGCAGACCTGCAGTTTCTAAGATACTCAATTGTAGATGAATGCTTCAGAGAACCGACAAGTTGATAAATTAAACACGTGTGCAGCACTTGGGTATCTTTAATGAGAAAACATTTCGCCACACAGTGGCTTCATCAGTCCATACAAAGGAGAATCGTGAAGAGCAGGAGTAGTTTGAGGTAATCAGTCCCTCAGCCTTGAGTCGATGTAATCAGCCCATCAATTTTGAAAAGAATACAGCATATATGCGAAGAAGTGGCTTATATACTGCAGGCAGGAGAGGTGCATTTTAACATCTGCTAAGACGTTGGGATGACAGCTTGGTTTGCTAAATGTTCCGGGTTCGATTCCCCGCTGTTCGCAGTATTGTTATTTGCTTAAAACTATTTTGTTCTGAATTTTACATCCACCCAGGAACTAAATCAA